>NC_090765.1:56944352-56954352 GCF_036898095.1 Palaemon carinicauda | reverse complement strand
GGTCACATGGATATATAATCAGCCATTAGTGCAATGTCAGTCCCTTCCCACTGCCATTCATGAGTAACCTTTAAACCTTTAAATCTTTAATCAGACTTATGATGCCGTCTTCGGGAAAAGAGTCGATTATCAGTATGAAAATACAATGGTTAAGATAAAAGGTTTTTCTCTTCCCAGTTTGAAGTTGAGAAAAAAAAGTATCTTACACTGATGGTTAATATATTACAGACATTCGATGAGTTACAGACGCTAATTCTATCGTTGGAAGAGAGAAGGTTGGTGTTTCGAAACAAGCATACCCAAACAACAACAGAAATTAAAACCTTGCACAGGTATTTCTTTTCAGTTTTTCTTCTCCCATGCAAACCCTCAAGATGCTTACGAGGTTAAGACTTTCAATTTATTATCAAGTTACAGAACCATTACAATGTTGAAAAGTTTCAATTTACCATCCTTAGAAATTCAAGAAATATTTATAAGATTCTAATGAGCGAGCTGATAGCAACACACTTCTATCAGTTCCTCTACTTTTACCATTATCATATGATTTTTTTTTTTCCACGAGCTGTAATTTAGAATGCTACTTGACAGATGGTCCCTTAAACCCCGAGCACACTTTGGTGAAACATTTACGAGAGTTTCACTGTATTTCTCTGATGGTTTGCCCTTTTCATTTATACAGACTTTTGCTCATGTGGGGTTCAGGGAAACAGGACTGGATACCAAAAGGCAGAGGATATGGCGTTTCATGTCCCATAGCACTTGTTCTTTTTATGAAAATAAATTGAAGTGGGTTAAGGTTTAGGATATAAAATGTGTCTGGTGAATATACAGATTTATTCAATTTAAGCTTGATATTATGAAAATTAATGTAACAAAAGTGAAAAAAAACTGTGCATTATGTACTGGTAAAGACTAATTATTGTTAGAAATATTGTCTTAGGAACCAGGATTGAGGATATCTAGTGAAAGATTTGACTTTATATTATGAATATTAACGCAATGAAAGTGTTATGAACGGGATGCTGCAATTCTTGTCTGAGGAACCAGGACTGAGGAAAATTCTGAAAGATCTGAAGACAATAGAATAGAGTAGAATAGAATATAATACACATGAGACGCTTGAACTGTATTTTACTAGAGTTGATATAGGTAAAGATTTGCTGAACTTTGGGACTTGATGTAAAAGTATGTGACAGCTAGCGATGGCGTAGCTGGATTTTTTCTACAATACTTGAAGTAATTTGTTATTTTTTTACACCATTCTTAGAATATTCTAAAAATCTAATAAGAAGAAAAACAGTATTAAACATCCTCCAAAGGAAAGCAGTTTGTGACTGGACATAAAGTACAGCATTGATTTAATGTTGTTACTGTTCTCGCAATATTTCATTTTGATTGTTTATTCTTCTCTTGTAATTTATCAATTTTCATGTTTCCTTTCCTCACTGGGTTATTTTCCCCTGTTGGAGCCCTTGGGCTTATAGCATCTTGCTTTTTCAACTAGGGTTATAACCTAGCTTGTAATAATAATAATAATAATAATAATAATAATAATAATAATAATAATAATAAACTGGATTTCCTGGAGCACGCAAGGGATCAAAACGAAATTGCGGAAGAACAGAAAGGACCAAAAAAAACTTCTGACATAATACCAGGTCTTTACCAACGACACGCGAAACGCACGACATAAAGGTAGAAGAGACTCTTTAGCTATGGTAAACAGATCTTCTAGGAGGGGGACACTCCAAAATCAAACCATTGTTCTCTTGTCTTGGGTAGTGCCATAGCTTATATACAATGGTCTTCCACTGCCTTGGGTTAGGGTTCTCTTGCTTGAGGTTGCACTCGAGCACGCTTTTCTGTCTTGTTTTTCGTCTTGTTTTGTTGGATATTTATAGTTTAAATAAGAAATATTTATTTTTGTGTTGTTGCTGTCCTAAAATATTTTATTTTTCCTTGTCTCCTTTCCTCACTGGGCTATTTTTTCCTGTTGGAGCTCCCAGGGCTTATAGCATTCTGCATTTCCAACTAGGGTTGTAGCTTATCAAGCAATAATAATAATAATAATAACATTACACCAGATGCATACACAACACCCAGGCTGTTCTCATACAGGAGTATCAGAAGCAGAGAAGCAGACACTGAATTATTTAAGAAAAAACAAAAAAAAAAACTAAAAACATTCACTATTTTCTCTCTCCTTCTGAGCTCCGCCACCGCCATCTGACTCCGGAGCGAACATCGTCCTGAATAAATGAGAGTTGCTGACAGAAACTCGAATCTGGTTAGAGACAGTTATTCTCTTGTTAACACCTAATTGACGTTGCTCGTTTCGAACGCCGGGATGAAAAATGGATTGATTAATCAATGCTTATTATCATCTGCCGCTACGCCGGAGGTTTCTGAGGCGGGGAAATTATATAGACATGACTGGGAAGCTGCGCATCATTATTCGTTTTTATTTTTCTTCATAAAGGCTTTTTATTTATTTACATCTAGCAGACCGGTGTGTATGTACAACCGGGGTCTACGCGATGACAGGCAGGGCAGTCGGTCGGGACTACGGTCTACCCCCAAAAGCCAAAGCAAAGTTATTCAAAAGAAGGCAACCGTGTTACCCCATAAGAATGGGAAAAAAGAACACTAATAGAAGAATAGGAAGAAGAAGAAGAAGAATCCACGTTCCCTTGCCTCTGCCATTCACGGACGACCTTTAAACCTTTAAAAAATGTAATGAACTATCGAATAATTATGGATATATGCGTATGTAAGGGTATGTACAGTTGGCTTTATTAATTACGGTACAGTTCACTGGAAGTTAAGGAGATGTCAGTGTACCAATATTAATGATGCCAACTGTACATACTATTACATACGCAAATCTCCACAATCATTCAATAGTTCATTAGATTTTTGAAAGGTTTAAAGAAGGCTCGTGAATGGCAGAAGCAAGGAACAGTGACATTCCCCTATCAAGCAGGACAATGCCCTAGAGACTTATCATATATACATATGATCAGCACCCAAGCCCCCTCTCTACCAAAGCTAGGACAAAGAAGGGCCAGACAAAGGTTGCTGATGACTCAGCAGGTAGACCTATAGGCTTCCCCAAACCACCAAATCATAGCTCACAGCAAACCAACCTAGTATGTCCCTGACTAGTACAGTTTTCCTGATCATGGTGATGCACAAACCTTTTCAACACATTAAGGTATTCCCACTTGAGATTACCAAACAATTCTTCTTAACCCAAGGGGTTAACTACTGTACTGTTATTGTTCAATGGCTACTTTCCTCTTGGTAAGGAAAGAAGAGACTCTTTAGCTATGGTAAACAGCTCTTCTAGGTGAAGGACACTCCAAAATCAAACCATTGTTCTCTATTCTTGGGTAGTGCCAAAGCCTCTGTAACATGGTCTTCCACTGTCTTGGGTTAGAGTTCTCTTACTTGAGTGTATACTCGAGCACAGTGTTCTATCTAGTTTCTCTTCCTCTTGTTTTATTAAGTTTTTATAGATTATATAAGAAATATTTATTTCACTGTTGTTATTATTCTTACTTTTCCTTGTTTTCTTTCCTCACTGGGCTATTTTCCTTGTTGGGGCCCCTGGGCTTATAGCATCCCGCTTTGCCAACTAGGATTGTAGCTTAGCATTTGATAATAATAATAATGATAATAATAATAATAATAATAATAATAATTCGCCAGTCTAACAAAATCAACATTATCAATATTCACCAAAATATAGATGAGCTTAACAGCAACTATATATAACTCCGTTACTAATATTCTTATTATAACCTTAAGCAAATATTTATAATCTAATAACAATGCCATGTTAATCTACCCTTCACAGTGGTTACAGATCCTTTTGTAAAGTGTCTCTTTATATATTGCTTTTGCGCAATAAACAGCCCAAATCAAATACTATCCATTTTTCGATTAATATTTAATCTAATTTTTCAACGTATTACATGACTTTGATGGCTAACTCATCACACGAATGACTTTGATGTCATTAGTCAAAGGATAATCTTTGTAATTTGTAACTAGAGCTTTGTAAATTGTAATCACTGCTCGCAAAGCATATCTTTAAGATCAATGCCGAAGGTCCCACTTTGTTCGCGTTTTTCCTAAATTTTTTATTTTTCTTCTTTTAATTTCTGTTTTGATTCCCATTGTTTACCGATTGGAAAAAATGTCCATGCAAAATTCAAGCGTAATTGATAGTAAAGACAAGTGATTAATTTTTTACTTAATAGTGATTATTAATAGAAATTTGTTATCCAGATATATAAAACTTTCCAAGCTGGAAATTACGTTCTCTATCACAAGTTATTATTTTCACCTTCGCATCAGACATCAGAATTAGCATTCGATTTTTAAAGGTTAAATTGTCTAGCTTCAGTTTCAGTTTCATGAGAATTGATGCTCACCAGAACGCCAGCCGGGCAAGCCCAACCCCCCCCCCCCCCCCCACTGTAGTGTCCAACCACAGCAGTAGCCACTCCAGTAAACAGCTGCAGGACAAAAGCCTCAGACATGACCTTAGTCATGATTTAAATACTTAAGGTGTCTAGTTTCAGTTCCAGTTTCATCAGAATAGATGCTCACCAGAACGTCAGCCGGGCAAGTCCAACCCCCAGCTATGGTGCCCAACCCCAGCGGTAGCCTCCCTAGTAAACAGATGCAGGACAAGAGCCTCAGACATGTCCATAGTCATGTCTGGGGTTTAAATGTTAAAGGTGTCTGGTTTCAGCTCCAGTTTCATTAGAATTGATGCTCACCAGAACGTCAACCGGACAAGCACAACTCCCCCCCCCCCCCCCCCGTAGTGTCCAACCACTGCAATAGCCTCCCCATTAAACAGCTGCAGGACAAAATCCTCAGAAATGTCCTTAGTCATGTCTGGGTTTTAAATGTTGAAGGTGTCTGGTTTCAGCTCCAGTTTCATTAGAATTGATGCTACCAGAACGTCAGCAGGACAAGCCCAACCCCCAACTATGGTGCCAAACCCCAGAAGTAGCCTCCCTAGTAAACGGCTGCAAGACAAGAGCCTCAGAAATTTCCTTAGTCATATCTGGGGTTTAATTGGTAAAGGTGTCTGGTTTCAGCTCCAGTTACATTAGAATAGATGCTCACCAAAACGTCAGCCGGACAAGCCCAAGCCCTCACTGTAGTGCCCAACCCCCGCAGTAGCCTCCCCTGTAAACAGCTGTAGGACAAAATCCTCAGATATGTCCTTAGTCACGTCTGAGATTTAAAAGTTAAAGGTGCCTGGTTTCAGCTCCAGTTTCATCAGAAAAGATGCTCACCAGAAAGTTCTACCTCGGGATCTGAGACCCACAGGGGAATCAAGTCAAAGATAATAGTTTCCGGTCGGCCAGGGGAATCGAACCCGGGCCCAAGAAACTGAGGTTCCAATGACATACCTGATATTAGGATGTGTATAATATATGTCTCATATGACTATATATATATATATATATATATATATATATATATATATATATATATATATATATATGTGTGTGTGTGTGTATACATATATAAATAACACGTCTTAATGTGCAAAACGACCATATATATATATATATATATATATATATATATATATATATATATATATATATATATATATATGTGTGTGTGTGTGTGTGTGTGTGTGTGTGTGTGTTTTGTGAGTGTGTTTTAATACACACACATACTATATAAAAGGATTTACAGAATGAGAGTGAAGATAGTTAGCAGGGAGTGTAGGACAGAATACTACTACACCTCACTTGGCTATGATAGCCAACTGGGAATACATGTAGGTAGGGACTATTGAGAAACCCTCGCCCCCCCCCCCTCCTTTATCTTAGTAATGAAGCCAACTTCTCGACAGCAAAAAAAAAAAAAAAAAAAAAAAAAAAAAAAAAAAAAAAAAAAAAAAAAAAAAAAAAAAAAAAAAAATGTCACTGAAATTATAATTTTTTGAAGCAATTTAGTTTAACACCTTTCACTGCCGTTGGTAACTTTGTCAAAATTTGAAGACGAGAAACGTCTTTTAAAAATCATGTATACTATAGAAATTTGATATTCATTGAAAAGATCTTGATATGAGTTTTCCAGTATATATCAACAAACTAGGATTTTTCTGCTCTTGAAAGATTTTGCTGTATCAAAAATTGTGTTGAATTCTCCACTGGCAGTGAAAGGGTTGAGAGGATGACTTGAAATGATAAGCTATGTGGAGGTACAGTTAACTCCATTAATTCCAATACACTCTTTGAGAAGCTAAGGATACGTCAGTGTGCCGGAATTAATGAAGCCAACTGTACGTAGAAATGATACAAAGGTCAGTGTAGTTGAAGGCTCGACGACCTGTTGGTGAGAAGTGTGGGGAATTCATGAGTATAATGAGACATGAGGAGGGGAAGGATGCATAGATTTGTTGGATTAACAGCATGGAACAGGTACTGAATAGGATGAACCTTGCTAGCTAAGAAGCGCGGATGTCTATGCAAGATGAAGGTAAACGGAACAGTATTAGTAAGGGTTCAAAGAAATATTAATGAACCTTTATGAAAGATTTATGGGTATATGTTCCTGCGGGCAACCCTACTAAAAGGAACATCTACATGCAATAAAAACACTCATATTAAATGATAAAACACAATAGCACTACAATCAAATTGAACTAACTTTATCAAAATATGTAAGAATTACATTTAAAATATTACATATTAAGAGCATTTGTTGGTTAAGGAAAATTAAGACGATTATGACGTTGTAGCAAAGGGAATTACATTCAAAATATTACATATTAAGAGCATTAGTTGGTTAAGGAAAATTAAGACGATTATGACGTTGTAGCAAAGGGAATTACATTCAAAATATTACATATTAAGAGCATTTGTTGGTTAAGGAAAATTAAGACGATTATGACGTTGTAGCAAAGGGAATTACATTCAAAATATTACATATTAAGAGCATTTGTTGGTTAAGGAAAATTAAGACGATTATGACGTTGTAGCAAAGGGAATTACATTCAAAATATTACATATTAAGAGCATTTGTTGGTTAAGGAAAATTAAGACGATTATGACGTTGTAGCAAAGGGAATTACATTCAAAATAATACATATTAAGAGTATTTGTTGGTTAAGGAAAATTAAGACGATTATGACGTAGAAAATGGTATTATGTTCTACTTGCAATTGAAAGAAAGAGACGCTTCATACGTAACCAATATGAAGCGTTTCAAAAGTGATACAAAAGTTATGCGATCTACCATAGCTACTCATGAATTAAGGTTTTTTTTTTTTTTTTTTTTTTTTTAACTTAAGCATTATTACTTGGTTTAAAGACCACTCATGAATGGCAGGAGCAAGGCACAGTGACACTGACCTATCGAGCAGTACAATACCCTAGAGACTGACCATATATGCATATGATCAGGGCCCAAGACTCCATCCAAGCTAAGACCAAGGAGGGCCAGGCAATGGCTGCTGATGACTCAGTAGACAGCCTATATTTTCCCCCAAACCCACCATTCTTAGCTCACAAGGATGGTGAGATTGCAGCGACCAAAGGAACTTACGAGTTTAAGCGGGACTCGAACCCCAGTCTGGCGTTCAACAGTCAGGGATTGTGGTTTACTCAGAATTTATTGAAAAAGTAAAAATGTTTTGCAATCTATTAAAATGAAGAAAAAAGGAACAAATTGAAACTTTCATTTCACTGTGTCGTCATGAAAGCTAATAAAGATTTTAAGGTAAACTTTTTAAGGTATCTTTAATGTTGAAGTTATTAAGGTACCTTTGATGTTACTAAAATAATCATCACTAATGTCCTAATTTTATACATAAAAAAATCACAAAGAAAAGCATTAGCTTAAAGACACAAAATTCTAATAAAGAAAAAAAAAATTAATGATAATTTCCACTCCGAATTAACAAGTCACCTGATGAGGACTGGTAAATGACCTCAAAATTACTTTGGAATCAGAGCAGCATTCCCATTCCAAACTAAGACCACGAAGTGAGTTATTAAGGATTCCAAAGCTATGAATATCCATAGGGCTCCTTCGAAATAGGACTTTGAGAACAATGCCTTCATTAAGGCTTTATTCAAAATTAATCATCCCAGTTGTCTGGGGTCTGGAGGCCCGTTTGATTCCAGATTCCAGGGAATAACCTATCTGAGATTTAGCCGTCGGTAATGTTTGGAATATCATCAAGAATTTATTTTCAAAGCAAATTGGTCTGCCCCTTTCTATTTCACATATTGTGGAACTAAAAGGGTTTAAATGTTTTAAAGGTCACCCATGAATGGCAGAGTTAAGGGACAGTGATATTGCCCTAGAGCCTGACCATACATACATATGATCAACACCCAAGCTAGGACCAGAGGGGGCCAGGCAATGGCTACAGATAACTCAGCAAGTAGACTTATAGGGCCCCTTAAACCCCTATGACCATATATACATATGATCAGCGCCCAAGCTAGGACTAGAGAGGGCCAGACAATGGTTGCAGATGACTCAGCAAATAGATCTATAGGCCGCCTTAAGCCCCTATAACCATAATTACATACATACACACACACACACACACACACACACACACACATATATATATATATATATATATATATATATATATATATATATATATATATATATATGCATAATTATATTGCATGCATGTATAAGGATGGATATATATATATATATATATATATATATATATATATATATATATATATATATATATATATATATATGTGTGTGTGTGTGTGTGTGTGTGTGTGTGTGTGTGTATGTAGCTTCTTATACATGCATGCAATATATTTTACATATATATATATATATATATATATATATATATATATATATATATATATATATAAACATACATACAGATAAATTGTATATATATATATATATATATATATATATATATATATATATATATATATATATATATACATATATATATATATATATATATATTATACATATTAAATATCTATTAACAAACTATAGAGGCAAAGGGTAGAAATGCTACCTCTAAATCATTTAAAACTCAAATGAAACTATGCAAGAGACATTAAAAAAAATGCTTTGAAATTCTCTGTCCATCATAATTGTACATTCTGGGGTCGCGAGAGTTTGAGAATACTCAATATTTCTTCCATGTCCTGTTTAATAAAGCAAATAAATTATGCTTTCGAGACAGCCAGATATGTTCATCTTTTGCGATGAGCATGTGTCTGGCTTAGTAAATTTGAGAACAAAGCTCTCAAAAGTATACTCTGACTTAGTAGATTTGAGAACAAAGCTCTCAGAAGTATACTCTGACTTAGTAGATTTGAGAACAAAGCTCTCAGAAGTATACTCTGACTTAGTAAAGTTAAGAACAAAGCTCCCAGAAGTATACTCTGACTTAATAGATTTGAGAACAAAGCTCCCAGAAGTATACTCTGACTTAGTAGATTTGAGAACAAAGCTCTCAGAAGTATACTCTGACTTAGTAGATTTGAGAACAAAGCTCCAAGAAGTATACTCTGACTTAGTAGATTTGAGAACAAAGCTCTCAGAAGTATACTCTGACTTAGTAGATTTGAGAACAAAGCTCCAAGAAGTATACTCTGACTTAGTAGATTTGAGAACAAAGCTCCCAGAAGTATACTCTGACTTAATAGATTTGAGAACAAAGCTCCCAGAAGTATACTCTGACTTACTAGATTTGAGAACAAAGCTCTCAGAAGTATACTCTGACTTAGTAGATTTGAGAACAAAGCTCTCAGAAGTATACTCTGACTTAGTAGATTTAAGAACAAAGCTCTCAGAAGTATACTCTGACTTAGTAGATTTGAGAACAAAGCTCCCAGAAGTATACTCTGACTTAATAGATTTGAGAACAAAGCTCCCAGAAGTATACTCTGACTTAATAGATTTGAGAACAAAGCTCCCCGAAGTATACTCTGACTTAGTAGATTTGAGAACA
>NC_090765.1:56931852-56939352 GCF_036898095.1 Palaemon carinicauda | reverse complement strand
GAAATCATCTAAATGTATATGAAGTTTTCAGCATTTAGAGAAGGTAACATAAACAAACTGAATGAGGAAGTGAAAATGTCATTAAGAACAGATGCAAAATATTTACTTATGATTGAAAATATGAAGAAACTATGCAGTCGAGTTAAAAAAAAAAGATATTTACTTATAAAATGATTTAAATTATAAAGAATCTATGCGGTCAAAAAAAAAAAAAAAAAAAAAAAAAAAAAACACACACACCAGAGGCAGCAGCAACGTTAGGAATAACAACAATATCTGATTAGATAAATGAGATGATAGTTGCCAAAACAAAATAATCTACGTCATTCAAACTACAAGCAGAGCAACGCTGGGGGCAGTATCAATCCACCATCTTTCTTTGCAAAGAAATCTCTGCAAAAAATTATTCCCATAAAGTAAAAGTTCTCCCTCAAGAGAACCAAAGGCAAAGCTAACTAGAGGGGCACTCAGTAGAGCGCAGACCTCCGCCGCGGCAACTTATTTCTCGACCGTATGCATAACCTTGACCTTTGACCTTCACATGTATTAATTGGCGTGGATTTTCATACACTCAAATATGAACTAAGTTTGAAATCTCTGTCCTACTAAAATTGGAACTAAAGCCTTTAAATATCTAAACATTTTCCTTTGCAGAGTTCAACATAATTAATACTCAATATGATTTAAGATAATTTACAATCTAAATCATCGAATATATTTTCACACACTCAAATATGAACTAAGTTTGAAATCTCTGTCCTACTAAAATTGGAACTAAAGCCTTTAAATATCTAAACATTTTCCTTTGCAGAGTTCAACATAATTAATACTCAATATGATTTAAGATAATTTACAATCTAAATCATCGAATATATTTTCACACACTCAAATATGAACTAAGTTTGAAATCTCTGTCCTACTAAAATTGGAACTAAAGCCTTTAAATATCTAAACATTTTCCTTTGCAGAGTTCAACATAATTAATACTCAATATGATTTAAGATAATTTACAATCTAAATCATCGAATATATTTTCACACACTCAAATATGAACTAAGTTTGAAATCTCTGTCCTACTAAAATTAGAACTAAAGCCTTTAAATATCTAAACATTTTCCTTTGCAGAGTTCAACATAATTAATACTCAATATGATTTAAGATAATTTACAATCTAAATCATCGAATATATTTTCACACACTCAAATATGAACTAAGTTTGAAATCTCTGTCCTACTAAAATTGGAACTAAAGCCTTTAAATATCTAAACATTTTCCTTTGCAGAGTTCAACATAATTAATACTCAATATGATTTAAGATAATTTACAATCTAAATCATCGAATATATTTTCACACACTCAAATATGAACTAAGTTTGAAATCTCTGTCCTACTAAAATTGGAACTAAAGCCTTTAAATATCTAAACATTTTCCTTTGCAGAGTTCAACATAATTAATACTCAATATGATTTAAGATAATTTACAATCTAAATCATCGAATATATTTTCACACACTCAAATATGAACTAAGTTTGAAATCTCTGTCCTACTAAAATTGGAACTAAAGCCTTTAAATATCTAAACATTTTCCTTTGCAGAGTTCAACATAATTAATACTCAATATGATTTAAGATAATTTACAATCTAAATCATCGAATATATTTTCACACACTCAAATATGAACTAAGTTTGAAATCTCTGTCCTACTAAAATTGGAACTAAAGCCTTTAAATATCTAAACATTTTCCTTTGCAGAGTTCAACATAATTAATACTCAATATGATTTAAGATAATTTACAATCTAAATCATCGAATATATTTTCACACACTCAAATATGAACTAAGTTTGAAATCTCTGTCCTACTAAAATTGGAACTAAAGCCTTTAAATATCTAAACATTTTCCTTTGCAGAGTTCAACATAATTAATACTCAATATGATTTAAGATAATTAACAGTCTAAATCATCGAATATAAAAAAAACATAATACGAAACATTACTCATATTGATAGCCTGGACGATAATCTATACTTCAAAAACTATTAGTGATTGGAAAAGCCCTGAACTTTGAGCAGAGCACAGAGAGATTCCAATAAAATTAACTTGAAATCCATTATTACACAACACGTAAATCTATTTCTAGGAAATCCTCAAACCATTAGTGCATGAAAAGCCTCTTTAATCTGCTGATCTAGAGTTTTGGATATTAATCACAAATCAGCCCGAGAGAGAGAGAGAGAGAGAGAGAGAGAGAGAGAGAGAGAGAGAGAGAGAGAGAGAGAGAGAGAGAGAGGAGGGGAATGAAGCAACTATTTTCTCTTTAGCCATCTCTCCTTTTCTAGAGAGAGAGAGAGAGAGAGAGAGAGAGAGAGAGAGAGAGAGAGAGAGAGAGAGAGAGAGAGAGACAGAGAACGATAATTATGAAATAACTAGTCATCTCTCCTTAGAGAGAGAGAGAGAGAGAGAGAGAGAGAGAGAGAGAGAGAGAGAGAGAGAGAGAGAGAGAGAGAGAGAGAGAGAGAGAACAATTTTGAAACAATTATTATCTGTTCTGTCATCTTCCATTTTTAGAGAGAGAGAGAGAGAGAGAGAGAGAGAGAGGAGAGAGAGAGAGAGAGAGAGAGAGAGAGAGAGGATGATGATGAAACAACTAGTTTCTGTTCTGCCATCTCTCCTTTTCTAGAGAGAGAGAGAGAGAGAGAGAGAGAGAGAGAGAGAGAGAGAGAGAGAGGAGAGAGAGAGAGAGAGACAGAGAGAGAGAGAGAGGATGAAACAGCTACTTCTTCTTTTGCCATTTCTTTTCTACGGAGAGAGAGAGAGAGAGAGAGAGAGAGAGAGAGAGAGAGAGAGAGAGAGAGAGAGAGAGATGATGCTTATGAAACAAATCTATTTTCTCTTCTGCAATCTCCCCATTTCTTCTTCCTTTTCCTTCTTCGTCCGTCCTTGCAATCAGAGAAGGTGGAGTATAGCAGGTGAGGGGTGGTAGAGAGAGAGAGAGAGAGAGAGAGAGAGAGAGAGAGAGAGAGGGGGGGGTCAAGGGGTTTCTTTGTTGATTTAGTTGCACAGGAATAGAATAGCAATTTTCGGAAGGCTAACAGAGCGAATGGCTCCAAATTGGCCCGCCAGAATTGATTGTCTATCCAGGGAAAAGTCAACCTTTTGCCTTGCCCAGCCCGTAATGAAACTCAGCGCACATCAAACATCTTCCACGATGAATGTGATTGCAAGTGTATTATTTGCCTCAAAAAAAAAAAAAAAGCCTCAGATAAAAAGAAAAAATAATCTAAGGATAATCTCTTCCCTGGAGAGTTTAGTTCACCAAAAGTTCAGTTGAGCTCCATAAGGCACTATAAGAGTTGGAAGACCCACACCTACATAGCTGGGGATTATGAAGCGCGAAGTGGGCGATGATGAATGGGGAAGTTTTGAATTAAAAGCTCAAGATAAAGATGACTGGCGAAATCTAACCGAGGCCCTTTGCGTCAATGGGCGTATGAGGAGATGATGGTGATGATGAAGGAAACACCACTTTAATCATCTTCCGTTTATTATTATTATTATTATTATTATTATTATTATTATTATATTATTATTATTATTATTATTATTATTATTATTATTACTAACTAAGCTACAACCCTAGTTGGAGAAGCGTTATACTATAAACCCAAGTGCTCCACCAGGGAAAAATAGCCTAGCGAGGAAAGGAAACAAGGAAATAAACTACAAGAAAAATAGTAACAATCAAAATAAAACCTTAAAAGGTCATTAACAACATCAAGAAACTGTAAAAACTTCATAAAAACAAGAAGAATAGAAACAGGATAGAAATAGCGTTTCATTTCAAAACAAACAAAGTTCATCTCGAGATAAAGGAAAAGTTATAGAATTTATATACCAGAGTAAACTCGCTCTAAATAATAAAACAGAAAACGTTTTCAAAAGACTTCATTATAATACCAAGTTTTTAGAACAATACCATTAAATCATCCAGCATTAAATCATTCTAAATACAACAGGAAAAACGTCTAAAAAGTCTAAAAACGTCTAAAAAAGCCTCATTACAAATTTAGCGTATCCTGAGCGGTGTCAGAGAACTGAATACGTTTTAAAAACGACTTCATTACAATGTCAAGTTTTAAGAACAATGCCATTAAATCATCCAGCATTGAATCATTCTAAATACAACAGGAAAAACGTCTAAAAAGTCTAAAAACGTCTAAAAAAACGCCTCATTACACACTCAGCGTATCGTGAGCAGTGTCATTAGATGCGTAGTGACGTGCGTATATACATTTCGCGGAAATCGTGTTTACTTTGCCCGCAAACGCGTAAAAACCTGGATTGCACCATGTACATGTACCGGTAACTCAACCAGAAGCTCATTACCGAAGCAATGATGAATGAGGAAGGAGAAAGGGATCAGGAATGAAAATAATAATAAATAATAATATTCGGCCCTGAAAAGAAATAGTTGCGAATTTAAACAGTAGAGGGAAATTCGCACAAATAATAATAAAAATATCTTAAAATAATAATAATGATAATAATAAAAATAATTTTAATAATAATAATAATGTTAATAATAATAATAATAATATTAATAATAATAATTTTAATAATAATAATAATAATAATAGTAATAAAAATAATAATAATAATAATAATAAAAATAATAACAAATAAATAGTAAAAAACAGAAAAGTTATTATTAATAACTGATTTGAAAATTTTGCCATATGCAAAAAAAAAAAAAAGGATTTTCATTGAGAAAGTGAGATAATGGGCAGAAATATTTAGACAAGAATTATGTACGTAATATTCGTAAATAATGGCGTTTACTTTTATGATACAAGTGTACGCACCCCGTCAAAAAGGAAGGTTAAATATTTCGATAGATATGTACACAAAGTTTCAACCCTTTCCCTCTTCCCTCTCCGGGTACCCTCTTTCACCAGGGTACGACTACTCCATCTCCTCCCTACTCGAGGGACGGAGTAGTTTAAAGGTTTAAAGGTCACTCATGAATGGGAGAGCCAAGGGACAGTGACATTGCCCTATCAAGAAGGACCATCCCTAGAGAGTGACCAATATACATATAATCAGTACCCAAGCCACTCTCCTCCCAGGCTAAGACCAAGGATGGCCAGGCAATGAATGCTGATGATTCAGCAGATAGACCTATAGGCTCCCCCAAACCCGTAACTTTAGCTCACAAGGATGGTGAGATTGCAGCGACTAAAGAAACTAACGAATTTGAAAAGGACTCAAACCCCAGTCTGGCGATCAGCAGTCAGGGACGTTACCACAAAGGCCACCACAACCCTAACAGGAATACAAAATTAATATGAAACCAAAAGTGAAAATAGTTTGGAAGCTCTGCAGTCAGGAGACCGGAAATCACACTACGAAAATGTCAACCATTTTTTACCATGAACCATCAAAAAAAGACATATATATATATTAGAATTGTAATCCCCGGATAAGTTCAACTCGGCCGGAGCGTTCCAAAGCTGTCAGGAATTTGATTACGGCTTGGCAGCGCTTTAGAGACACAAGTCCAGTGTGATTGACAGAAACCTCAAATGCTGCAAGTTTCGTTTTCCAGGTGATTTATGTAAAGGCCCCCCGAAAACATAAGTTGGAAAGGATGATTATGTAGTTTTTTTTTTTCTTTCAAATGGATCGCTTAAAAATACATCATTTTATATAAAACAACGAAGGATCACTTAAAAATACATAATTTTATATAAACAACGAAAGGGGTGGATCACTTAGAAATACATAATTTTATATAAACAACGAAAGGGGTGGATCACTTAAAATACATAATTTTATATAAACAACGAAAGGGGGTGGATCACTTAGAAATACATAATTTTATATAAACAACGAAAGGGGTGGATCACTTAAAATACATAATTCTATATAAACAACGAAAGGGGTGGATCACTTAGAAATACATAATTTTATATAAACAACGAAAGGGGTGGATCATTTAGAAATACATAATTTTATATAAACAACGAAAGGGGGTGGATCACTTAAAAATACATAATTCTATATAAACAACGAAAGGGGTGGATCACTTAAAAATACATAATTCTATATAAACAACGAAAGGGGTGGATCATTTAGAAATACATAATTTTATATAAACAACGAAAGGGGTGGATCATTTAGAAATACATAATTTTATATAAACAACGAAAGGGGTGGATCATTTAGAAATACATAATTTTATATAAACAACGAAAGGGGTGGATCATTTAGAAATACATAATTTTATATAAACAACGAAAGGGGTGGATCACTTAAAAATACATAATTTTATATAAACAACGAAAGGGGTGGATCACTTAAAAATACATAATTCTATATAAACAACGAAAGGGGTGGATCACTTAAAAATACATAATTTTATATAAACAACGAAAGGGGTGGATCACTTAGAAATACATAATTTTATATAAACAACGAAAGGGGTGGATCACTTAAAATACATAATTCTATATAAACAACGAAAGGGGGTGGATCACTTAGAAATACATAATTTTATATAAACAACGAAAGGGGTGGATCATTTAGAAATACATAATTTTATATAAACAACGAAAGGGGTGGATCACTTAAAAATACATAATTCTATATAAACAACGAAAGGGGTGGATCACTTAAAAATACATAATTCTATATAAACAACGAAAGGGGTGGATCATTTAGAAATACATAATTTTATATAAACAACGAAAGGGGTGGATCATTTAGAAATACATAATTTTATATAAACAACGAAAGGGGTGGATCATTTAGAAATACATAATTTTATATAAACAACGAAAGGGGTGGAATCATTTAGAAATACATAATTTTATATAAACAACGAAAGGGGTGGATCACTTAAAAATACATAATTCTATATAAACAACGAAAGGGGTGGATCACTTAAAAATACATAATTCTATATAAACAACGAAAGGTGTGGATCACTTAGAAATACATAATTTTATATAAACAACGAAAGGGGTGGATCACTTAAAAATACATAATTTTATATAAACAACGAAAGGGGTGGATCACTTAGAAATACATAATTTTATATAAACAACGAAAGGGGTGGATCACTTAAAAATACATAATTCTATATAAACAACGAAAGGGGTGGATCACTTAAAAATACATAATTCTATATAAACAACGAAAGGGGTGGATCACTTAAAAATACATAATTTTATATAAACAACGAAAGGGGTGGATCACTTAGAAATACATAATTCTGTATAAACAACGAAAGGGGTGGATCACTTAAAAATACATAATTCTATATAAACAACGAAAGGGGTGGATCACTTAAAAATACATAATTCTATATAAACAACGAAAGGGGTGGATCACTTAAAAATACATAATTTTATATGAACAACGAAAGGGGTGGATCACTTAAAATACATAATTTTATATAAACAACGAAAGGGGTGGATCATTTAAAAATAAATAATTTT
>NC_090765.1:56916852-56924352 GCF_036898095.1 Palaemon carinicauda | reverse complement strand
AACTTTCCTTTTTAAAAGACTTCTAAAGTACTATCAACAAATAAAAAATGCACCAGACATATGAACCCAAAGATTTTTCATCATCATTTCGGCCTTCGAGAGAATTACAGATAAAGAAGATACAAGATGTTATTGTTGAATTCCAAAAATCTATTTCCCTTATACTTCTACGGAAAGTTCGATCGTCTATAGATGAAACAGATAAGAGAATCGAGTCCTATGATTTACTGTTCCACTCAACTGCCTGAGGGGATTTTTGTGTCGTGGAACAGAGCGATTCGAATAGACAGATGACACCTACATCTTTCATAGAACGTTTAATTTTAGAACAGTATTTCATTTTTAGCCCACTGGAAATTTTAATAGTTCCTTATAAAACATCTGCCAGTATTCCATTTTTTAATCTCCACTGGGATTTTAGCAGTTCTATAGAGCATCTGCCAGTATTGTCTCGCCTTTTTCTATCCACACTGGAATTTTAGTAGTTTTATACAGCATCTGTCAGTATTTATTTTTTTTTCCACTGGAATTTAAATCAGTTTTATAAGGCATCTTAAAGGTTTAAAGGCCACTCATGAATGGCAGATGCAAGGGACAGTGACATTGCCCTAATAAGCAAGACAATGCCGTAGAGATTGACCATATATATCCATAAAATCAGCGTCAAGACCCTATCCACCCAAGCTAGGACCAGGGAGAGCCAGGCACTGGCTGCTGATGACTCGCCATCCAGTGGCTATAGGCTCCCCAAAACCTTCCATCCTTAGCTCACAAGGATGGCATAGTTGCAGAAACTAAAGAAACTATCGAGTTTGAGCTGGACTTGAACCCCAGTCTGGCAAGCACAACCCGTTTTTTTCCTCCGCCAGCGAAGTTGGAAGGAGGTTATGTTTTCACCGTTTGTGTGTTTGCAATTTGTGTGTTTGTTTGTGAGCAGCTTCCTGGCCACAATTTTAATCGTAGAGTAATGAAAATTGCACGGATTAACTGTTATGTAAAAATCTGGAAATGATTTCATTTTGGAAGGTCAAGGTCAAAAGTCAAGGTCACAGTCAAGCAAAAATGTCCAATTCACGTAATCAGTAATAAGTTTGTACATCTCTGTCACAAATACCTCAAACTTGCCTCATATTTGAGTGTATGAAAATCCAGACCATTTAATACATGTTGAGGTCAAAGGTCAAGGTCAAGGTTGAGCAAACGGTCGAGAAATAAGCTGCCGCGGCAGAGGTCTGCGCTCTATTGAGTGCCCTCTAGTTCTTTTATACCCACTGGATTTTTAGTAGTTCCCTATAAATCATCTGGCAAAAAAAAAAAAAAAATAAATAAAAAAATAAAAAAAAATAAATAAATAAAAAACTGTGTAAAAATTCCTCTTGGGGAAGGACCCCGAAACCCTACCTCACCTTTTCTTGCATTACCATAAAGTGAACACTTCAGCCTCGTCAATAATTCATAAGATTTTCCTTATCCGCAGATGCATCAAATTCCATTTTTTTTTTTTTTTTTTTTTTTTTTTGCGTCTATATACAAAAATGAATTCATACTAGATTTTGAACTCGAAGTTACTTGGCGCGATTTGCATTTATGTATGAGTTTAATATTTACACACGGCTTTCTTTCTCAGCCTCCTACTTACACCGACTCGTTGAGAAAGAAATGTTAATGCCGTATGGAAGGGGTCTTTATATGTCCAAGGTCTCGAAAGCATTAGAATGGGAATGGAGATCCTTGCTTTTTCAAAAGTGAAAAAGAAAGAAAAGAAAACTTTTATGAAATACGGATGTATATTTCAGTCCAGTTTTGAGGGAAGGAATATTTTCTGCTGGTTCCATATATGATTTTTTTTTTTTTTTTTTTACTATGGTGACATACGTCTCGTGTTATAGTATATCTACTTATCATATATCTTACTTTGCTTTACATCTTGTTTTTCCCTATGATTATTTCGTATGTACAGTTTATTCTTTGCTTCTAAATTTCTTTTTCGTACTAGTCTGCTTTCCCTATGGAGACCTCGGTCTTGTAGCATATTGCTTTTCCAACTAGGTTTGCGCCTTGACTTATAATAATAATAATAATAATAATAATAATAATAATAATAATAATAATAATAATAATAATAATAATAATAATAATACCACTACTACTACTACAACTACTACTATTACTACTACTGCTACCAATAATAATAATAATAATAATAATAATAATAATAATAATAATGTCAGTGATGGCATTTAAATTTAAAACCTTACTTAAATTGGGCTTCGGTTTTGACCTTTAAATCTGAAACGGGAGCTTAATGGGGCCTTTGATAACCTTTAAATCTGAAACCAGACATTAAAGGGGCCTCAGTGATGACCTTTAAATCTGAAACCAGACATTAAAGGGGCCTCAGTGATGACCTTTAAATCTGAAACCAGACATTAAAAGGGCATCAGTGATAACCTTTAAATCTGAAATCAGACGTTAAAGGGGCCTCAGTGATAACCTTTAAATCTGAAACCAGACATTAAAGGGGCCTCAGTGATGACCTTTAAAACTGAAACCAGACACTTAAGGGGCCTCAGTGATGGCCTTTAATTCTAAAACCAGACATTAAAGGGGCACCAGTGATGGAATTTAAATTTGAAACGTACCTAAATGGGGCTTTAGCTATGACCTTTAAATCTGAAATCAGAACTTTATGAGATTTCAGTAATGACACTTAAACTTAACACTGAGGCTTGTACATTTCACGCACGTATGCAAAACCAAAACTACTCTTGGTAATATAAAATCAACCTATTAAAGGGATACCATTTTTTTTTTCAATTATTAACAATTTTTTTAAGGGGTGGTTTCAATGAAAAGAAAATAGTCACTGTCATATTCATCATTTAAGTACTGACTTAAGAATGAAAACCCCTGGGCATGAAACTTCCACAACATTTGCTCACTTCACAAATGCAATCATAATATCCAGGACAATATTGCAGCTTTATTGATATGGATTTATATTCCTTCAACGCAAAAATAGTTTAAATAAAAAATACATAAGTTACCACTTCCTACACAGAAGCCCCTCCCCATAAAGCTAGGACCAAGGAGTACCAGGCAATGGCTGCTGATGTCTCAGCAAGTAGTACTATAGGCTCCCCCAAACCCGCATCATTAGTTCCCAAAGATGGTTAGGTTGCAGACGCTACAAGAAACTACTCTCTCCATGAAGTTAGGACCAAGGAGTACCAGGCAATGGTTGCTGATGTCTCAGCAAGTAGACTTATAGGCTCCCCCAAAACGCCGCATCCTTAGGTCACAAGGACGCTAAGGACACCACAAGATACTATAATACTTGAGTGGGTCTCGAACCCCCCTCCAGCTGCTAGCAAGCCAAGGCCGTTCCAATAGGCAACCACAATTCTTATTATCTATTTGAACAGCTTTTTACTATCTTACTAGCTCTGCCAACGAAGTTGGAAGTTATGCTTTTGCCCCTATTTGTGAGTTTGTTTGTGACTACAATTTTAATCATAGAGTAATGAAACTTGCAGGGTTTAACTATTATATAATAAGCTGGAAATTCTTGAATTTTGGAAGGTCAAGGTCAAAGGTCAAGGTCATGGTCAAGCAAAATTTTCAATTCACGTAATCAGCCATAGGTTTGGACACCGTCGTCACAGAGACTTCAAACATGGTTCATAATTACGTGTATGAAAACCCGCGCCTATTATTACATGTAAATGTCAAAGTTCAAGGTCAAGGTAGAGCAAAATGTCTAGAAATAAGCTGCCAAAGTGGATATCTGCGCTCTACTGAGCGCCCTTCTCTAGTTGCCACTCATATCAAAACTATCTGGGGTAAAAAATATTAGAGTAAGATTGACCCAAAATGTAAACAATTAACACAAGCAAAACTAATTAAAATGGCGTAATGAAAAACAAAATGGATTCAGACAAAATGGATTCAGGGAGGAATGAACTTCCACCGACGTCATGATGATATAGGACTGGGAATGCGTTTGCTCTTTTATGATGAGATTTAAATCGGGATTAATAAAAATACGACTTTGCTTATGAAAAAAACACTTTTGCATTTGACAGCTGCACAAGAGAATTCAGAAAGGTTATTAAAATGTTATTGAATTCTGAAAAATATGAATTTCGCTTTGATTTTTGCAACTAAATGATATTTCAGAACTAAATACAAATGGCCTGATTCGAGTGAATAACATACGAAGAATTACACTCATGTATAATTTCTCTCATAATTCATAATGAATTGAAGGGATTTCTGTCTTTAAATAAAAAAAAATAATCAATTTTAAATGTTAACGGGTAATACAACTTCATATGCTTTTCTATTTTGTGGTGGTCAATGTAGTAACGTCCCTGACTGGTGAACGCCAGACTGGGGTTCGAATCCCGCTCAAACTTGTTAGTTTCTTTGGTAGCTGCAACCTCATCATCCTTGTTAGCTAAGGAGGGGGGGGAGAGCCTATAGGTCTATCTGCTGAGTCATCAGCAGCCATTGCTTGGTCCTTCTTGTTCCAAGCTTAGGTGGAGAGGGGGCTTGGGCGCTGAAATGATTGTTGCCAGGTATTAAGCGTTTTTACAACAAATTTGTAATGTAATACTAATGCTTTTTTATCTCTCGCTCTCCACACTGATAATAAAACAACCTGTTTAATCTTGCCATCGCATGTATTAGATTGGTTGAATTTTTATGGCATTCTTGCTCTCAACTACTTTTATATAAGCTCGTTTTCTGTTGAATAAAACTTTATTTGCATTCGCTTCGCCTCTCTGTTTAAAGGCCACTCATGAATGGCAGATGCAAGGAACAGTCACATTGCCCTATCAAACAGGACAATGCCCTAGGGACTGACCATATATACATATGATTAGCACCGAGGCACTCTCTCTACCCAAGATAGGATCAAGGAGGGATAGGCAATGACTGTTGAAGACTCAGCAGATAGACCTATAGGCTACCACAAAACGCCCCATCCTTAGCTCAGAAGGGTGGAGAAGTTTCAGCGACCAAATGAACTAACGAGTTTGAGCAGGACTCAAACCCCAGTCTGGCAATCACAAGGCAAGAACCACCACGCACAAAATAAACTGTTGGTTGTATTAGAGAGAGTCGTTACAGAGTCTGACCCAGGGGAAGCAGTGAAGTTACGTATCGTCATGAAGTTTGGACCGAGGTAACTTCCTCCATCATACTACTAAGCGGATCACTATAGTCCATTTCTTTTAGCGATGCATATTTGCACCGACTCACAGCGGTGCCCTTTTAGCTCGGAAAAGTTTCGTGATCGCTGATTGGTTGGAATTATCTCGTCCAGCCAATCAGCGATCCGGAAACTTTTCCGAGCTAAAAGGGCACCGCTGCGAGTCGGTGCAAATATGCATCGCTAAAAGAAATGGACTATAGTGACATCTCTCGTGGGATGAGTCAACTAACTTCATGCCTTTCTTTATCCCGGCTAAACAACTGATACGAAATCTAATTTCTAGATAAACAGAAGCACTGTGAATGGTCTACTGTTGTTTCCCGGGATCGATTTCGGGATTCAACACAAGCGTTATGGTAGCCTACTGGAAAGGTCCCTGCCTGGCGATCTCTTAGATTGTGGTTCGAGACACGCTCAAGCTTGATAGTTTCTTGTAATGTCAGTAATCTCACCATCCTTGTGAACTATGGCTGGGAGGTTAGGGGAAGCTTTATATATACCTGCTGAGTCATCAGCAGCCATCGACTGGCCCTCCCTGGTCTTAACTTGATAAAGAGGGCTTGGGCGTTTATTATTATTATTATTATTATTTATTTCGGGAGTAGACCCTATTTTAAGCAGGTTTTGTTAAAAGTGATTGCTGCCTCAGTGGCGTTAATCTTGTAATTAACTTTTTCTATTGTTCTTATTATCTTTTTCTCTTCATTTGAACAATCCGCCAGTAACTGGGAAAGGGACATATCAATAGGAAGGTGATGAAGACCATATCATTCACAATTTGTCTTTAATATATCACAACACATTGTAAAAGTACAGATAATATGTACAAAGCATAAAACACTATCACAATGTTAGTGCACACAAAGTAATGGTCACTTTTGTACAAAAAATTAAGTTTAGTTTAACACATCCTTCGACTCAACCGGCTTGCTCGAAACCGGTTGAGTCGAAGGATGTGTTAAACTTAACTCCACGTAATTTATAATTTTTTGTACAAAAGTGACCATTACTTTGTGTGCACTGACATTGTGATAGTGTTTTATGCTTTGTACATATTATCTGTACTTTTACAATGTGTTGTGATATATTAAAGACAAATTGTGAATGATATGGTTTTCATCACCTTCCTATTGATATGTCCCTTTCCCAGTTACTGGCGGATTGTTCAAATGAAGAGAAAAAGATAATAAGAACAATAGAAAAAGTTAATTTCAAGATTAACGCCACTGAGGCAGCAATCACTTTTAATAAAATCTATTATTATTATTAATATTATTATTATTATTAATATTATTATTATTATTATTATTATTATTATCATATATATATATATATATATATATATATATATATATATATATATATATATATATATGGTCACTCTATAGGGAATTGTCACTGTCCCTTGCATCTGCCATTCACGAGTGAGCTTTAAACCTTTTATGGATTTTCAGACAACAGCTTTGATTAATTCACTAATTTGGATGAATTTCGGCATCTTTGCTTGGTAGTTACAGTACGAATAAAATAATCCAAGAAATGAATTAATGTAAAACTTCTCCATTATTATTGGAGTTTCTTATTGTTTGATATTTTGAAGGAAGGTTATATTGATTGGATTAAGTGGTTTTCTCTCATATATATATATATTTATATATATATATATATATATATATATATATATATATATATATATATATATATATATATATTTATATATATATACATATATATATATATATATATATATATATATATATATATATATATATATATATATACACATATATATATCTATATCTATATATATCTATATATCTATATATATATATATATCCATATATATACATATATACTGTATATATATATATATATATATATATATATATATATATATATATATATATATATATATATATATAAAACCAAGAAAAAAAACATTTCGGGTCAAACTTGGCTTTTTAACAATTCACGAATTCGAGATAAACTTCTCCCAACTTAAACTTTTGCTTCGAAGACAAATGTTCCATTTCAGAATTCTCGGATGAAAGTCACACATCTTAAATGCCAAAGGAATTCACATCTCAATTGTAACAGGAAATTATCCGTTTAAAATTGTTTCAGAACTTTTTTTCTGTATTTTTTTAACAACATTACCATTTTGTTCTTCTTTACTTGATACTTAAGTTAAGATAAATGCAATTAAAAGCAATAGTCGTTGTGGACAGAGACTGTGATTATCTGAAAAAATTATATCGGCATAAATAGTCTTTTTCGAA
>NC_090765.1:56911371-56916352 GCF_036898095.1 Palaemon carinicauda | reverse complement strand
GAGAGAATGATAATTATGAAACAAATCTATTTTCTCTTCTGCAATCTCCCCATTTCTTCCTTTTCCTTCTTCGTCCGTTCTTGCAATCAGGGAAGGTGGAGTATAGCAGGTGAGGGGTGGTAGAGGGAGTATAGAGAGAGAGAGAGAGAGAGAGAGAGAGAGAGAGAGAGAGAGAGAGAGAGAGAGGGGGGGGGTCAAGGGGTTTCTTTGTTGATTTAGTTGCACAGGAATAGAATAGCAATTTTCGGAAGGCTAACAGAGCGAATGGCTCCAAATTGGCCCGCCAGAATTGATTGTCTATCCAGGGAAAAGTCAACCTTTTGCCTTGCCCAGCCCGTAATGAAACTCTGCGCACATCAAACATCTTCCACGATGAATGTGATTGCAAGTGTATTATTTGCCTCAAAAAAAAAAGCCTCAGATAAAAAGAAAAAAAAATCTAAGGATAATCTCTCCCCTGGAGAGTATAGTTCACCAAACGTTCAGCTGGGCTCCATAAGGCACTATAAGAGTTGGAAGACCCACACCTACATGGCTGGGGATTATGAAGCGCGAAGTGGGAGATGATGAATGGGGAAGTTTTGAATTAAAAGCTCAAGATAAAGATGACTGGCGAAATCTAACCGAGGCCCTTTGCGTCAATGGGCGTATGAGGAGATGATGGTGATGATGAAGGAAACACCACTTTAATCATCTTCCGTTTGTTATTATTATTATTATTATTATTATTATTATTATTATTATTATTATTATTATTATTACTAGCTAAGCTACAACCCTAGTTGGAGAAGCGTTATACTATAAACCCAAGTGCTCCACCAGGGAAAAATAGCCTAGCGAGGAAATGAAACAAGGAAATATATAAACTACAAGAAAAATAGTAACAATCAAAATAAAACCTTATAAGGTCATTAACAACATCAAGAAACTGTAAAACCTTCATAAAAACAAGAAGAATAGAAACAGGATAGAAATAGCGTTTCATTTCAAAACAAACAAAGTTCATCTCGAGATAAAGGAAAGTTATAGAATTTATATACCAGAGTAAACTCGCTCTAAATAAAAAACAGAATACGTTTTAAAAACGAGTTCATTATAATGACATGTTTTAAGAACAATGCCATTAAATCATCCAGCATTAAATCATTCTAAATACAACAGGAAAAACGTCTAAAAAGTCTAAAAACGTCTAAAGAAACGCCTCATTACACACAGCGTATCATGAGCGGTGTCATAAAATTGAATACGTTTTAAAAACGACTTCATTATCATGCCAAGTTTTTAGAACAATGTCATCAAATCGTCCAGCAATAAATCATTCTTAATGTAACAGGATAAACGTCTAAAAAAGTCTAAAAACGTATAAAAAATGCCTCATTACACAGCGTATCATGAGCGGTGTCATAGAACTGAATACGTTTTAAAAACGAGTTCATAACAATGCCAAGTTTTTAGAACAATGCCACTAAATCATCCAGCACTAAATCATTCTAAATACAACAGGAAAAACGTCTAAAAACGTCTAAACAAAATCTCTCATTACACACTCAGTGTATCATGAGCGGTGTCATAAAACTAAACACGTTTTAAAAATGACTTCATTACCATGCCTAGTTTTAAGAACAATGCCATTAAATCATTCTAAATACAACAGGGAAAACGTCTAAAAAAGTCTAAAAACGTCTATAAAAAAGGCCTCATTACGCACTCGACGTATCATGAGCGGTGTCATAGAATTTAATACGTTTTAAAAACGACTTCATTACAATGCCAAGTTTTAAGAACAATGCCACTAAATCATCCAGCACTAAATCATTCTAAATACAACAGGGAAAACGTCTAAAAAAGTCTAAAAACGTCTAAAAAAAAGGCCTCATTACACACTCAGCGTATCGTGAGCGGTGTCATTAGATGCGTATTGACGTGCGTATATACATTTCGCGGAAATCGCGTTTGCTTTGCCCGCAAACGCGTAAAAACCTGGATTGCACCATGTACATGTACCGGTAACTCAACCAGAAGCTCATTACCGAAGCAATGATGAATGAGGAAGGAGAAAGGAATCAGGAATGAAAATAATAATAAATAATAATATTCGACCCTGAAAAGAAATAGTTGCAAGTTTAAAGACAGTAGCGGGAAATTTGCAAAAATAATAATAAAAATAACTTAAAATAATAATAATGATAATAATAAAAATAATTTTAATAATAATAATAATGTTAATAATAATAATAATAATAATAATAATAATAATAATAATAATATTAATAATAATAATTTTAATAATAATAATAATAATAATAATAATAGTAATAAAAATAATAATAATAATAATAATAATAATAATAATAATAATAATAATAATAATAATAATAACAACAAATAAATAGTAAAAAGCAAAAAAAAATAATATTAATAATTGATTTGAATATTTTGGCATATGCAAAAAAAAGGATTTTCATATGATAAAGTGAGATAATGTACAGAAATATTTAGACAAGAATAAATTGTGTACGTAATATTCGTAAATAATGGAGTTTACTTTTATGATACAAGTGTACGCACCCCGTCAAAAAGGAAGGCTAAATATTTAGATAGATATGTACACAAAGTTTCAACCCTTCCCCTCTTCCCTCTCCGGGTACCCTCTTTCACCAGGGTACGACTACTCCATCTCCTCCCTACTCGAGGGACGGAGTAGTTTAAAGGTTTAAAGGTCGCTCATGAGAGGCAGAGGCAAAGGACAGTGACATTGCCCTAGCAATCAGGACCATCCCTGGAGACTGACCATATATACATATAATCAGTACCCAAGCCCACTCTCCTCCCAGGCCGAGACCAAGGATGGCCAGGCAATGGCTGCTGATGATTCAGCAGATAGACCTATAGACTCCCCAAAACCCAAAACTTAAGCTCACAAGGATGGTGAGGTTGCAGCGACCAAAGAAACAAACGAATTTGAAAAGGACTCAAACCCCAGTCTGGCGATCAGCAGGCAGGGACGTTACCACAAAGGCCACCACAACCCTAACAGGAATACAAAATTAATATGAAACCAAAAAATGAAAATAGTTTGGAAGCTCTGCAGTCAGAGGAGACCGGAAATCACACTACGAAAATGTCAACCATTTTTTTACCATGAACCAAAAAAAAAAAAAGAAATATATATATATTAGAATTGTAATCCCCGGATAAGTTCAACTGGACCGGAGCGTTCCAAAGCTGTCAGGAATTTGATTACGGCTTGGCAGCGTTTTAGAGACACAAGTCCAGCGTGATTGACAGAAACCTCAAATGCTGCAAGTTTCGTTTTCCAGGTGATTTATGTAAAGGCCCCCGAAAACATAAGCTGGAAAGGATGATTATGTAGTTTTTTTTCTTTCAAATGGATCGCTTAAAAATACATAATTTTATATAAACAACGAAGGATCACTTAAAAATACATCATTTTATATAAACAACGAAGGATCACTTAAAAATACATAATTTTATATAAACAACGAAAGGGGTGGATCACTTAAAATACATGATTTTATATAAACAACGAAAGGGGTGGATCACCTAGAAATACATAATTTTATATAAACAACGAATAGGGTGGATCACTTAAAATACATAATTTTATGTAAACAACGAAAGGGGTGGATCACTTAAAATACATAATTTTATATAAACAACGAAAGGGGTGGATCACTTAGAAATACATAATTTTATATAAACAACGAAAGGGGTGGATCACTTAGAAATACATAATTTTATATAAACAACGAAAGGGGTGGATCACTTAGAAATACATAATTTTATATAAACAACGAAAGGGGTGGATCACTTAAAATACATAATTTTATATAAACAACGGAAGGGGTGGATCACTTAGAAATACATAATTTTATATAAACAACTTAAGGGGTGGATCACTTAGAAATACATAATTTTATATAAGCACGACTAGAGGAGCATTCAGTAGAGCGCAGACCTCCACCACGGCAGCTTATTTCTCGACCTTTTGCTCGACCTTGACCTTGATCTTTGACCATGACATGTATTAATTGGCGTGGATTTTCATGCACTCAAATATGAACCAAGTTTGAAGACTCTGTTACATCGATGTCCAAACTTATGGCTGATTACGTGAATTGGATATTTTTCTTAACCGTGACCTTAACCTTTGACCTTAACCTTACAAAATTTAATTATTTCCAGCTTTTAACATAATAGTTCATCCCTGCAAGCTTCATTACTCTAGGATTGAAATTGTGGCCAGGAAGCTGTCTACAAACAAACACACACACGTACATAAACAGGGGCGAAAACATAACCTCCTCCCAATTTCGTTGACGGAGGGAATAATACTGGTATCAATAGATTATATATTTGGTTATCAGAATTAAATTTGGACTTTTAATGAAGGGTATTCGTTCAATATAACATAAGACTGAAATCTGAGTAACTACGTTCAACTATCATCTTGAACTTTTTCTATCAGTTTCACCAGACTTAGAAATTACACTCATAAATGTCAGACGTAATGGAAGAAAAGTAGGTAGAAGCTAATTCTGTGAATAAACATTCAGCTCAAATATTCATTGAGAAATCCTGAAAGGTCTTCAAGGCTTTAAAAAGAGAGCTTTGAAATTGGAGCCGAATCTTGAGATTTAATATCAATTCGTACATTGAATAGTAAAGAAAAGTTTAAATTGATTTGGAATCTTTACCTAGAGAGATGAAACCTTATCATGAAACTTTAATTGCTGAAGAAATAAATGAATAACCATTCACACACCTTAACGATTTGATCCAACTCCAGTAAAGAAATCTTTTTTTTAAATACACAAAGAAATAGTTCCTTTGTGATCAAACCCTATCATACAACTTCAATTGTTAAAGAAACAGAAGAAGAATTATTCACGCCACCTTAACAATTAGAAGTAATTCTAGGGAAATTTTTTTTTTTAATGCATAAAGAAACAAATTTCTA
>NC_090765.1:56901371-56903871 GCF_036898095.1 Palaemon carinicauda | reverse complement strand
AATCCAGACCATTTAATACATGTTGAGGTCAAAGGTCAAGGTCAAGGTTGAGCAAACGGTCGAGAAATAAGCTGCCGCGGCAGAGGTCTGCGCTCTATTGAGTGCCCTCTAGTTCTTTTATACCCACTGGATTTTTAGTAGTTCCCTATAAATCATCTGGCAAAAAAAAAGATAAACAAATAAATAAAAAAAATTAAATAAATAAAAAACTGTGTAAAAATTCCTCTTGGGGAAAGACCCCGAAACCCTACCTCACCTTTTCTTGCATTACCATAAAGTGAACACTTCAGCCTCGTCAATAATTCATAAGATTTTCCTTATCCGCAGATGCATCAAATTCCAGTTTTTTTTTTTTTTTTTTTTTTTTTTTTTTTTTTTTTTTTTTTGCGTCTATATACAAAAATGAATTCATACTGGATTTTGAACTCGAAGTTACTTGGCGCGATTTGCATTTATGTATGAGTTTAATATTTACACACGGCTTTCTTTCTCAGCCTCCTACTTACTCCGACTCGTTGAGAAAGAAATGTTAATGCCGTATGGAAGGGGTCTTTATATGTCCAAGGTCTCGAAAGCATTAGAATGCGAATGGAGATTCTTGCTATTTCAAAAGTGAAAAAGAAAAAAAAAGAAAACTTTTATGAAATACGGATGTATATTTCAGTCCAGTTTTGAGGGAAGGAATATTTTCTGCTGGTTCCATATATAACCTTTTTAATTCTTTTTTACTATGGCAACATGTCTCGTATTATAGCATATCTATTCATTATATATCTCACTTTACTATTCATCTTGGGTTTTGTTTTTGTGTTTGGTTATGTCGCTTGTACAGTTTATTCTTTGCTTCTAAATTTCTTTTTTGTACTCTGCTTCTACTACTACTACTACTACTACTACTACTACTACTACTACTACTACTACTACTACTACTACTACTACTACTACTACTACTACTACCAATAATAATAATAATAATAATAATTATAATAATAATAATAATAATGTCAGTAATGGCATTTAAATTTAAAACCTTACTCAAATTGGACTTCGGTTTTGACCTTTAAATCTTAAACGGGAGCTTAATGGGCCCTTAGATAACCTTTAAATCTGAAACCAGACATTAAAGGGGCCTCAGTGATGACCTTTAAATCTGAAACCAGACATTAAAGGGGCATCAGTGATAACCTTTAAATCTGAAACCAGACATTAAAGGGGCCTCAGTGATGACCTTTAAATCTGAAACCAAAGCTTAATGGCCCACAATGATGACCTTTAAATCTAAAACCAGATATTAAAGGGGCACCAGTGATGGAATTTAAATTTGAAACGTACCTACATGGGGCTTCAGTTATGACCTTTAAATCTGAAACCAGATCTTAATGGAGCCTCAGTGATGACCTTTAAATCTAAAACCAGACCTTTATGAGACTTCAGTAATGAACCTAAAACTTAATACTGAGGCTCTTACATTTCACGCACGTATGCAAAACCAAAACTACTCTTGGTGATATAATTTCAACCTATTAAAGGGATACCATTTTTGTTTTCAATTATTAATAATTTTTTTAAGGGGTGGTTTCAATGAAAAGAAAATAGTCACTGTCATATTCATCATTTAAGTACTGACTTAAGAATGTAAACCCCTGGGCATGAAACTTCCACCACATTTGCTCACTTCACAAATGCAATCATAATATCCAGGACAATATAGCAGCTTTATTGATATGGATTTATATTCCTTCAACGCAAAAATAGTTTAAATAAAAAATACACAAGTTACCACTTCCTACACAGAAGCCCCTCCCCATAAAGCTAGGACCAAGGAGTACCAGGCAATGGCTGTTGATGTCTCAGCAAGTAGAACTATAGGCTCCCCCAAAACCCGCATCCTTAGTTCACAAAGATGGTTAGGTTGCAGACGCTACAAGAAACTACTCTGTCCATGAAGTTAGGACCAAGGAGTACCAGGCAATGGCTGCTGATGTCTCAGCAAGTAGAACTACAGTCTCCCCCAAAACCCGCATCCTTAGTTCACAAAGATGGTTAGGTTGCAGACGCTACAAGAAACTACTCTGTCCATGAAGTTAGGACCAAGGAGGACCAGGCAATGGCTGCTGATGTCTCAGCAAGTAGAACTACAGTCTCCCCCAAAACCCGCATCCTTAGTTCACAAAGATGGTTAGGTTGCAGACGCTACAAGAAACTACTCTCTCCATGAAGTTAGGACCAAGGAGTACCAGGCAATGGCTGCTGATGTCTCAGCAAGTAGAACTACAGTCTCCCCCAAAACCCGCATCCTTAGTTCACAAAGATGGTTAGGTTGCAGACGCTACAAGAAACTACTCTGTCCATGAAGTTAGGACCAAGGAGGACCAGGCAATGGCTGCTGATGTCTCAGCAAGTAGAACTACAGTATCCCCCAAAACCCGCATCCTTAGTTCACAAAGATGGTTAGGTTGCAGACGCTACAAGAAACTACTCTGTCCATGAAGTTAGGACC
>NC_090765.1:56876371-56893871 GCF_036898095.1 Palaemon carinicauda | reverse complement strand
GTTATGTAAAACACTGGAAATGATTAAATTTTAGAAGGTCAAGGTCACAGTGAAGCAAATTGTCCAATTCACGTGATCAGCCATAAGTTTGGACATCGTTGTCACAGACACTTCAAACTTGGTTCATATTTAAGTGTATGAAAATCCCTACTAATTAATAGTTTAAGGTCAAAGGTCAAGGTCAAGGTCGAGCAAATGCTCAAGAAATAATGTGCGTGGCGGCGGTCTGCGCTCTACTGAGTCCCCCTGTGGTGTTTATTATTATTATTATTATTATTATTATTATTATTATTATTATTATTGTCTAAGCTCCAACCCTAGTTGGTAAAGCATGATGCTATAAGCCCAAGGGCTCCAACAGGGCATAATAGCCCCGTGAGAAAATAAAATAAGGAAATATATAAACTACACGAGAAGTAATAAATAATTTATATCAAATATTTGAAGATCATTAACAATGTTGAAACAGATCTATCATATATAACATCATTATTAATGCTGTTTCAATTTCGCCGACATTCATTTGTTTCGTCTATATATGGCAAGACTTTTCCTCTTGTAAATGAACCCATGTTAATATAAATATACCCTGTCATGTGGTAGTAAAATATTCACTATATAAACGTATAATAACATCTTATAGATAATATTGTCTTAGTTAATATGCGTTTTGCATAGAACTACTTTGAACAAGGGGGTAAAATTTTTTTCATTATTTTTCTTCTCAAAGTTTGTAAACTTTTTGACTGAGAATTTGTCAAGTTTAGGCTTATCAATATCTACAACTCATTCATTTTTTCCTCTCCTGTTAATTGGAACTTTAATTGTCCAACAGATGTGATCATTTGATTGATTGATTAATTAATTTTCTTCGTAATTTTGGCGACATAGCAACCAAAATCACACATGAAACGGTTAATCTAAGTATAAAAGATATCATAAATACTTTTTGGCTATTTTTTCCTTATCATATTTCCATCCCATATATCTACTTCTAATAATCATCCCTTTTCTTTTGCTTAATTTTCTTCATAATTTTGGCGTCATAGCAACCAAAATCACAAATGAAACAGTTAAACTAAGTATAAAAAATAATATTATAAATACTTTTTGGCTACTTTTTCCCTATCATCTTTCCATCCCATATATCTATTTCTAATAATCATCCCCTTTTCTTATATCCATCCTCTGATTTATCTCGATTTCTTCTCTATTCTTCCCAGCATCTCCCAAGATCCCTCGCATTAATCATCTTCCTAAGAACCGTCGACTTGATTATCTCCTGAATAGGATCACGGGACTCTTCAAAAAGCCCCTTTTGTCCTCTTGCCACTGCACCAATATCTCCAGATTCAATGACACAGGATCCATATAATGACTAGAGGGGCACCCACTAGAGCGCAGACCTCCGCCGCGGCAGCTTATTTCTCGACCTTTGATCATAATTGTCGTGGATTTTCATACACTCAAATATGAAAAAAGTTTGAAGTCTCTGTGACAACGATGTCCAAACTTGACCTTTGACCTGAACATGTAATTATTGGCGTGGATTTTCATACACTCAAATATGAACCAAGTTTGAAGTCTGACAACGATGTCCAAACTTGACCTCATCATGAATTAATTGGCGTGGATTTTCTTATACTCAAATATGGACTAAGTTTAAAGTCTCTGTGACAACGATGTCCAAACTTGACCTTTGACCTCAACATGTGTTAATTGGCATTGATTTTCATACATTCGAATATGAACCAAGTTTAAAGTCTCTGTGACAACGATGTCCAAACTTGACCTTTGACCTCAAGATATGTTAATTGGCAAGGATTTTCATACAGTCAAATGTAGACTAAGTTTGAAGTCTCTGTGACAACGATTTCCAAACTCATGACTGAAGAAAAACTTATTAATGTGAGGATAAGCATATGAATATATTATGGTATTGAAGCAAGGTGAGTCTGCGTGAGAATAGAGCATCTCATCCAAAAATAGAAGACGGATGTGTAGAATAATACACAGTTATATCTCTTCCAATGAAAGAAGATACATATATCTAAGAACTGGTACCTGTATCTTTTTTCTGTAAAATTAAGCATCTTTACCTCTTGTACTAAAAAAAAAAAAAAAAAAAAAAAAAAAAACCTGTGTGGAAGTATAGAAGGTTAAAGATGTCTGGTTTCAGTTCCAGTTTCCTCAGAATAGATACTCACCAGAACGTCAACCGGATAATCCCAACCACCCACTGCGGTGCCCAACCACAGCAGAGGCCTCCCCAGTAAGCAGCTTAAACTCACGGTCGCGGCTGGGATCGATCTGCTGCCATGCGAATGCTAGGCGAATACGTTACCACTTTATTAGCCCATATGTCTCTTACACTGAAGGATGATGTATGTTCTATAAGCACTTTTGTCTCGTGTAACGAAGCAAGACAGTTCTGTGTGAGATTAACATCTTTGTATCTTGCATAGAAGGAATACATATTGGGTGTAAGTATAAGCACTCAGTATATACCTTACTGAACGAAGACTGATTTGTGAGTGTCTCTTTTGTACCAAGAGAAGATTCTGTATGAAAGTAAGCAACTGTATTTCTTAAACTGGAAGATGGATACGTGTTTCCTTTGAATATCTATATCTATATTTATATCTATATATATATATATATATATATATATATATATATATATATATATATATATATATATATATATATATTGATAAATCTTTGTGATATTCCTGTGTATTCTGTACTAAAGGAAACCCGATCTTTCTTTAGAATAGACATTTATCTTCGAAAGGAAGATAGATGAGTAGGCAAACAGGTATGTTTGCGAATGTATAAGTTTAAGCTGCATGATGTATATATTTATTAGTAACTGCAAAATGATTTAAGTCACAAATATGTTTACGTCCGTGAAAGAGGATATCACAAAGATTAATTTTTATTCCATAATTGTGATCAAAAGGAAAAAAAATATATTAAAACTATCGCTCCCCCCTCCCCACAAAAAAATTAAAATAGACTGACAATAAAGCAATATTATTATTATTATTATTATTATTATTATTATTATTATTATTATTATTATTATTATTATTATTATTACTTGCTAATCTACAACCCTAGGTGGAAAAGCAGGATGCTATAAGCAAACGGGCCCCAACAGTGAAAATAGCCCAGTGAGGAAAGGAAAAAAAGAATATTTTAAGAACAGTAACATTAAAACTCATATTTAATATATAATATAAGCCCACGGGCCCCAACAGGGAAAATAGCCCATGGAGGAAAGAAAACAATGAAAAATAAAATATTTTAAGAACAGTACCATTAAAAGTAATATTTCCCATATAAACTATAAAATTTTAATACATGAAAAATAAAATTCTTTAATCCAATATCCTTCAACAACATAAAAAAAAAAACACAGTCAGAATATTTTTAAAGATTTAAAGATGTAATGAACCTCCTCTTTCCACAAGCGGAGTTTCCTACAGATATCGAGCCTGGCCAGTCGTTAGTCCTTAGCTCAGTCTGTTGTAATATGTATTGGGGCTGGAGAGAGGCTTCCCATTCGGCTTACGTTACGAATAATTATTCTTCCCCATATCCAGTTGTCAGTCACGGCTGTGTGCAGTCCTTTTCCTGGGGGAAATGAGACTAGGATTTGCCGACGTTTACAAGTGGTAGAATCTTGCTGGAATTTTAGTTGGCTTTGAGTCTTGGAATTCAAATTCGTTTGAATCATGTAGAATCTTGCTGGAATTTTAGTTGACTTTGAGTATTAACGGAATTCAAATTTATTTGAGTCATGCAGAATCTTGCTGGAATTTTAGTTGACTTTGAGTATTAACGGAATTCTAATTTGTTTGAGTCATGCAGAATCTTGCTGGAATTTTAGTTGGCTTTGAGTCTTGCCGGAATTTAATTGTTTTAATCTTGCAAGCACTTAAATTTGTTTGAGTCTTGTAAAATCTTGCTGGCACTTATGTACGGTCGAAGCTTGTCGGGATTTTAGATACCTTTGAATCTTGCCAGAATTACATGTTTGCATTCTGCCTGAATTTAAATTCGTTGATTCTTGCGGGAATTTTTGTTGCTTTGAGTCTTGCCAGAATTTAAATGCTTGAATATTGCCTGCACTTAAATTCGTTTTTGTTTTGTAGAATCTTGCTGAAAATTAGGGGCGTTCGAATCTTCCTGGAGTTTTAGATGCCTTTATGTCGTGCCGGAATTTAAACACTTGAATCTGGGCGGAATTTAAATTCGCCTCAGTCTTGTAGAATCTTGCCGGAATTAATTTTAATGTGAGAATCTTGCCGAAATCTAAATGTCAGAATCTTGCCGGAATTCAATTGTCAGAATTTTGCTGGAATCTAAATGTCAAAATCTTGCCGGATTCTAAATGTCTGAACCTTGCCAGAATCTTCTCGGAATTGTAATGTCAGAATATTGTCGGAATTTAAATGTGAGAATCTTGCCGGAATTCAAATGTCAGAATCTTCCTGGAATTTAAATGTCAGAAACTTTCTGGAAATTAAATGTCAGAACCTTGCCAGAATTTAAATGTCAGAATCTTGCCGGCATTTAAATGCGTTTGATTCTCGCCGGAATCAAAATGTACCCGATTCTTGCTGAAAATTAAATCTGTACGAATATAACTCGAATGCAATAGTGCATGATTCTTGCTAAAGGAAAATCCATGCACATTTTGACGGGATGGAAACGAGTTAAAATCCTTTCCTCCTGAGGGGAAACTACGTTTGAATCTTACTGGTATGGAAATGCGTTCAAACCTTACTAAAATGGAAATGGGCTTGGATAAAGGTAAAATGGGCCGGCGTACGTATACAAAATGGAAATACGTTACACTCTCTAGACTCTACCTCAGGGAAAAGGGAATTTTACTACAAGGCAACTGTTGTTGCATCTTGCTAAATAAAGTGCAAGCGAATCTTCACAGAATATAAATGCATTACGTTGCATTTTAGATGAAAGTGCATTTAAATTATGCTAGAACATAACTACATTTCAATCTTGCATGAAAATGTGCTCAAACTGAATAGAAATCCAATGCTTTCGGATCTTCCTGGAATTTTGATAAATTCCAATTTTGCCAGAATAGAATTTATTTTTTTTATTTTTGAGAAGAAATTTTCGAATATAACTGGATTAGGAAATACTTTACATCTTTCTGTAATGGAAATGCATTCTGTGAGTCCCCAAGAATGCATGTGTGTGTGTGTGAATGACATAAAAAAGAATAATAATAATAAAAAGTAGAAAAAAAAAGAACCGATTAAATCATTATCATGAAAATGTGCTCAAACTGAATAGAAATCTAATGCTTTCGGATCTTCCTGGAATTTTGATAAATTCCAATTTTACCAGAATGATTTTTTTTTCTTTTTGAGAAGAAATTTTCGAATATAACTGAATTAGAAAATACTTTAAATCTTTCTGCAATGGAAATGCATTCTGTGAGTGACCAAGAATGCAAGCGTGTGTGAATGACATAAAAATAAATAATAATAAAAAGTAGAAAGAAAAAGAACCGATTAAATCTTTATCATGAAAATGTGCTCAAACTGAATAGAAATCCAATGCTTTCGGATCTTCCTGGAATTTTGATAAATTTTAATTTTGGGAGAATGAATTTTTTTTTTAAAGAAATTTTCGAATATAACCGGAATAGAAAATACCTTAAATTTTGTAGAAAATGAGCATTTAAATCTTGCAGAATGTGTGTGTGAATGACATAAGAAAAATAACAATAAAAAGTAAAACTAAATTAAAAGGAACCGATTAAATCATTATCATACAAAGCTTCGCACGAATGCAATTGAAGACATAACAGACACCAATAATCTAATTATAAAGCGGATAGGACAGAGCATCAAAAGCTCACTTGTGCGTTTGTTAATGTTGCCTGCATGATCGAAATAGGATCCTCAAAGAACAGGATTCTGCGTTTGCTTAAATTACCGACGGATAATTAGAGAATTCTGTTTTTTATTTGTACGTTCGTATGCACAGCCAGTTTGAATTTACACGTAAATATTTCCAACAGGAAAACGAAAATGTTGAAGCCTTCAGAAAATAGTCGTCCTTACTGCCCCGTTAGCTTGATGAGGCAGCAATGGGAATATACATATATGCAAATGAGAGCAGCCGTCATGCAGGAATTGGATGCTACAAATGCATTAGATAAAAAAAACTTCGTGCGTCTGGCAGTCGAGCCGTTGTTGGCCGGATTGGACAGGGTGGTCTCCTCTATAGCGCGCGATTAGTTTCCCGCCAAATCTCGAGTTGTTTGGTCGCCTGCACGCGTCTTCTTCTCGCTATCCAACACGTGGACACAGGGAACTTTAGTGAACTTAACTTTGGCTGGATATTTATCATATTTGGACATTAATGACTTGGTGCTAATACTAAAGTGTTTCCATAGCATTATTGACAGACGGTTATTTTTGTAAACTGATATGGAAGAGTAAAACTTTCGTGAGATAGAGTGGATGAAACTGGAATAGGATTTTTTAAATTGGGTTTGGCCCTTATTGATGACGTATTCATAAACTTACATAATGAAATTTACTGCAATAGTTACTATCTTATTGAAGATACTTTGGATACAAGGTAAGTGATGTCATCTTAATTGTTGACAATTAAAATACGAATTTCAACAATTATTTGTTATTATTGTGTTTGTTATCATTGTATCTACTGTTTTGTTTGTCTGTAGCATTGTGTTTTAACTATTACCCTTTTTTCTAATTTGTGAATAATTGCCATACATATAATCCCACATCAGTGAAATCTGTAATATTATATAGTAAAAGGTAAGCAATAATAATAACAGAGGAACGGAAATATATTAAAAAATACGATTGGGAATTTGAACTGAAATATTGTCATCGTAAATTAAACGAACGTTTTAAACGGGACTTTGAGAGTCATGCGAGGATTTATGTATGCTGCTACTACTACTACTACTACTACTACTACTACTACTACTACTACTATTACTACTACTACTCTTCTAATAATAATAATGATAATAATAATAATACTATAAACTCATATTTTTAAATGATACTCACATAGTTTTAAAATATGAATATCAACACACACACACACACACACACACACACACACACACATATATATATATATATATATATATATATATATATATATATATATATATATATATACATATATATGCATATATATATATATATATATATATATATATATATATATATATATAAATATATATATATATATATATATATATATATATATATATGTATATATATAAATATATATATATATATATATATATATATATATATATATATATATATATATATATATATATATATACACACACACACACAGAAAAACACACAGTGATTATGAAAAAGCAAGTTTGTTAAGAAAGAGGTCTTCAAAGGATATTCAGTTGTCTATAGACGTAAAGCTACACAAAAAGTAAGAAATAACATACAAATTAGATCATACAAAAAAGGCAGAGGGTGCACTGCAGAAAGTTTGGAATAAGTAAACAATAAGGTTGGCAATGTAATGTTTGAACCTTAAGGGATGCTAAAGTAGACATTAAACTACCTTCACTACATGGAAATGAAGTGTTCTGGTTGAATGTAAGTGAATGAAAAAGAAAAAAAAAAACTGAATGGAATTGAAGTCCACTCTGAAATGGTGACAGGATATTTCTTTTCCAACATTTCCTGCTATAGGACTTTTCTTCCTGCTTCTGTTTTCTTTAGAAAGTTTCTTTGTTCGTGATTCAGGTCAATCCTTTCCCCAGAAGTTATTCTTTTTATCTTTCTTCATTCCTTCACTTTTTAAGGCTTAGTGTAGAACAGAGGACTGTGTTTCCTGTTTCATTGGTGACTGTATTATTATTATTATTATTATTATTATTATTATTATTATTATTATCATTATTATTATTATTATTATCTCAGCTACAACCCTAGTTGGGAAAGCATGATGTTATAAGACCAATGGATCAAATAGGGAAAAATTGCCCAGTGAGGAAAGGAAACAAGGAAATAAATAACCTACAAGAGAAGTAATAACGATAAATTAAAATATTTAAGATCATTAACAACGTTAAATTAGATCTATCATATATAAACTATAAAAAACATTTAGGGAAAATGTAATTTAGGTGGATAGATTAATGTGATAGCGTTAGTTGATTTTTATCATCATCACTATTGACGTATGTTTTTATGAGCCTAGATGCAACCCTAATAAAAGATAAAGAGTTCTACAAGCCCTATAGCTTCCACAGAAGAAGCGGAGTAGTATGGAAACACAATAATAAACAAGTTATAAAAGAAAAAACAATATATAGCAAAATTTTATGAACAAAGCTAAGTTACAAATGCAAAATAATTAGTCTACGTTTGTGAAAAAATTAAATTATATAATAATAATAATAATAATAATAATTTCAAACAAAATTGTGAAATTCTAAGGTTTAGAATACTCCTGACATGAGTATTCAAAAGTATTCAAAGCAAAGAGAATTTTCTCTGGAATAATAAAACTAAAAAAAAAAAAATTTCACTACAATCTTTTCCATTTTCATATTTTGCAACCCGTATTACCCTACGACACTGAAACTAACACACGCTTACAAATCCCGAAGTTATAGTTAAAAATATATATATTCCCTTACGTAAAGGAGTGTGCGCTGTTCATTAAATAATATATTTCTGTACATACATAGCCTACTAACTATTAAAACGATAGGCCTACATACACTAAAGATTTCATAGACCCTCCTCTCTCTCTCTCTCTCTCTCTCTCTCTCTCTCTCTCTCTCTCTCTCTCTCTCTCTCTCTCTCTCTCTCTCTCTCTCTCTCTCTTCCACATACACACCATACGTGTTTCGTGTAACTGTGGTTATCATGTCAATATTTAATAGAAATCGATCTTCTGAATAAGGATATTTATTTTAACTGACAAACATCCAGCGAATTAATGACCAAAGAAGCTTATTATCCTATCTTTGAATCTAAAAAGTATTAATAAATAAATATTTCCATCATTTAATAAATAAAAAACACAGTGAATACACCCCATAAACAAATTTTGGGTTTCCGAGTTAATGCCAACATTATTATTATTATTATTATTACTAGCCAAGCTACAACCCTAGTTGGAAAAGCAAGATGCTATAAGCCGAAGGGCTCCAATAGGGAAAAATAGCCTAATGAGGAAAGGAATTAAAGAAATAAATAAATGAGAAAAAATTAACAATATAGCATTCTATAAACAATAACGGTTGAGTCCCTTGTTAGGCTGGGAGGAACGTAGAGAGTAGAGGTCCCCTTTTTGTTTTTGTTTCTTTGTTGATGTCGGCTACCCCCCAAAATTGGGGGAAGGGCCTTGGTATATGTATGTATGTATAAACAGTAACAACGTCAAAACAGATATGTCCTATATAAACTATTAACAACGTCAAAAACAGACTATTGGTGACACCTTATCCCATTCTTCTATAAATGTTATCTTGTGTCCTGAAATTTATTTGAATTCGTACGAAATCCTTCCCCTTTTATGACACACTTGTCTCAAGAAAATAATTTCGTTTTAAATCTACTACGAAAATCATCAGTGAATTATATTTTCTATAACTTGTTTTAAGATTTATTGTAACAAGCCATTAATTGTGTAAATTTACGAACATTTACTCTTCAATTATATCACCTAATTACAGTAAACACACACACATATATACAGTATATATATATATATATATATATATATATATATATATATATATATATATATATATATATATATACACATATATATATATATATATATATATATATATATATATATATATATATATATATATATATATATATTAATATTGTTACTATTCCTAAAATATTTTATTTTTCCTTATTTCCTTTCCTCACTGGGCTATTTTCCCTGTTGGGGCCCCTAGGCTTATAGCATCTTGCTTTTCCAACTAGGATTGTATCTTAGCATTTAATAATAATAATAATAATAATAATAATAAGCAAAAGAACCAAAGGGAAAAGAAAAATTATAGAGTAAATCCCGACTAGTTTCGTTTCACTTCTTCAAGTGTCCACTAGAAGAAGTAAGACGAAACTAGTCAGGTTTCACTCATACATTTCCTACGCATCCTATTTCCCCTTTGAAGTTTACGCAAACCCACGCACGCACGTATATCACAAACATCTTTTAATTGCTGAAGCATGTCAAGATCGCATGTTTTGTAATCATCGACATACTTTCCCCCTTCCCTATTCAATCGATTACGAGATGCACGCCTCTCTCATGAACACTCAATATTGCTTGTAGATATAATGGGTCTTTGCCTCTATATCTTCTCCAACACCATTTATCCAGTATTTTGTACGTCTCTTTAATACCTTTTATTCTTTACAACAAAAAATAATTCAAAGCACATTTACCAATCTTCCTTTATTTACTTTCATTTTTTAAAAAAGAAAAAAAAATACATTGCTCAATCTTCCTTTGATTACTTTTATTCTTTCAAAAAAAAAAAAAAATCAAAACGCATTAATCAATGTTCCTTCAATTACTTTTATTCTTTCCAATAAAAAAATAAAAAATTCAAAACACATTTATCAATCTTTCCTTAATTCCTTTTATTCTTTCCTAAAAAAAAAAAAAAAAAAAAAAAAAAATGATCAATGTCTTCCCATTTCAACTGACTTTTATCTCTAAACAATACATTTTATCGCATCTATAAATACTTATCTCTAAGAATTCCTAAGTCAACACATGCAACACAAACTATTTTATATCTATTAACACTACAATAAACATTTAATTTTAATAATGAAGAGCTGGCTTAAGAGTGCCTTCATATGATCAAAATCTTGTTTCTATAATTAATTTTCTCTATTTCCAAGTCTTGTCCATAAAAATTATATTGCATCAGCATTATATTGGAGAATAAATACCCACAGGCTTATAAAAAAGCAAATTCTTAACGAAAACCAACAAGCTAATCATTGTTCCACAAGTAGATACAATATAAAATTTTATAGACAAAAATAAAAATGGGAATAGAAAAGAACTGGATGAAAATGTCAGAAAATGGTAAGGGAAAAATGTACCAAAAATTCAAACGATGAACATAAGAAACGCAGAATAGTGTGAAACTGCAAAGGAAACGACATAATGGAAAAAGGGTGAGTTTGCAGAGAGAGAGAGAGAGAGAGAGAGAGAGAGAGAGAGAGAGAGAGAGAGAGAGAGAGAGAGAGAGAGAGAGTTGGGAAAAGATACGCAGGAGTAACTATTTATAGCTCAGAGATAAAAGTGCAAGATGTAAAACTGACCTGAAAGGAAAGGAATTTGGAAAATGAAATATATTTTTCTGTAAGTAAATAAAACATGAATAGCTTTATTCGTGATATATCAAAATATAAAATACCAACTCCTAAACCTAACCATTTACTTGTTCATAATATAAACACTGAAGAATTCCCTGCAATTTGCTCACTGATATAATTTCTCAAAATCAGATTTCCAAACTCAAGGCCTTGACATGCTGCATTCTCGTAATAAACTCTGGTAACTTGTGCTGTATACAAGAGGAATATCTGCAACTCTGTTGCAAGGAATGATTTATTTCTCTCTTTTACGTTGAAACAACATTTGCACGATGTTGGATTTGCTCCAAGAGTAATAACAGTATGATAGTGCAACAGAAATATTGGAGTTTTGCATATATATTACACTGAGCGTTGCCCTGTGTTTGATTACAGACACAAATGTATGAAATAATAAAAATACAGATATAATTTCAACTGCTGAACTGCGGGAGTAATTCTTCATTTCTCAACTCGAATTCTTGCATTGAATCAAATGAAGATTATTCGATTCAGATCTCTATAACAGTAACCAGAAACAAAATACTGGTTTTAGAAAGTGATTGAAAGAAAAGAGCCCCCACCTCTCTCTCTCTCTCTCTCTCTCTCTCTCTCTCTCTCTCTCTCTCTCTCTCTCTCTCTCTCTCTCTCTCTCTCTCTCTCTCATATATATATATATATATATAAATATATATATATATATATATATATATATATATATATATATATATATATATATATATATATATATATATGTATGTATGTCTGTATGTATGTATGTGTGTGTTTGTGTGTACACACATGTCACTAGCAAAGCCAAGACCTGAAAAAAAGATCAGACGAAGCACGAAGCCTTATTTGTATGTAGAACGCCTCCTGTTATGACGTTTTTACAACCACTTTCTCCACAGAGTAGTACAAATTTTGCAAATACGTTTCTTCGTTTATAGTTTTACAGGCTTCGCGATAATATATAACAAAATCATCGGGATAGTTCATGAACAGCTACGATTTGCATGAATAGTACAATTGAACCTTTTTTTTAATCCAGGAGGTGTTGAGAGTTATTGTCTCATGCAGTATAGAGATACTCCTGAACCTATGCAATTTCTTTGAAGGCAGGTGTGCTTGTACACACACACACATATATATATATATATATATATATATATATATATATATATATATATATATATATATATATATATATGTGTGTGTGTGTGTGTGTGTGCGTGTGTGTTCGTATACGTTTGATGAATAAAACAGACAAACAAACACAGTGTATGTATATATATACATATATATATATATATATATATATATATATATATATATATATATATATATATATATATACTCTAGAGTATCTCTATAATTTACATTAAACACTGACAAAACACATTACATCATCGCGTTTGATCAGTTTCTGGATGGGTGACCCCAAGTGGCCAGAATCTATCGGCTAATAAGCCCTTTGAATGATCATGGGATATTACGTGGGATTAGGAATCTCGCATTAAAACCAAGATTACACGTTCGGCAATATTCTGCCTAGGGGGTTATAAGACACACAGTGAATACAAGTTTATACATATGTATATACAAAGATACATGTATGCATTATGTATGTGTATGTCATTAGCTCCAATACACACTGATATTAACCATATGGACACAGCCAATTTGAATATATACAACGAAAATCAAACCTTACAATTTGAGAAATAACTGTGAAAATTATAGCATTATGCTGCTGTCAGTAACTATGCACACGATTTTCAACCAGATTAAGCAACATTCCTGGTGGACCCATACGTGCGCTACTGTATTTTGGCTCATAAAAAGGCTCTCAATTCAATTATACATGCTATACCAGTTCAAATCGACCTCATCGATCTGAATGGCAACTAATGAAATGTGGTGACCTATTTCCGTAGAGTTTATTAGAAGGGTAGTGTCCGCTGGGGATAAAACTATTGGTGGGACTTGCCTGCCTAATAATATATATATATATATATATATATATATATATATATATATATATATATATATATATATATATATATACATACATACATACACACACACACACACACACACATATATATATATATATATATATATATATATATATATATATATATATATATATATATATATATATATATATATATATATATATACATATATATATACATATATATATATATATATATATATATATATATATATATACATATATATATACATATATATATATATATATATATATATATATATATATATATATATATATATACATATATATATATATATATATATATATATATATATACTGTATGTATATACTGTATACATACATAATACAAGTATATTCATTATCAATATTATTGCTATTAATAGCAATGCTACAAAAACTCCTGCTCTATTTAGAAAAGCAGAAAACTATAAGACCAATTGACCCAACAATAAAATCAGTCTGGTACACAATAGAAATGAAACAAAGGGAGAAAAAGGTAATATATGAACATAAAATAATACAAGAGATTAAACACAGCTTTATAAGCCGAATAATAAATGAAATGTGGTGTACAATTACCGCAGAGTTTATCAGGGGGTTTATTGTCCCGTAGCATATAGGGCTAAAGTTACGACTTGTTAAAAGTTTAAAGGCTACTCATGAATGGCAGCAGAGGCAAGAGACATGACATTGCCTTATCAAGCAGGGCAATGCCCTAGAAAATGACCATATATAAATATGATCAGCACCCACTACCACCAATAAGCAGATGGTCAACGTGGTGATGAAAATTAGCCAAACCCCAGACATAAATATGGATATATCCGAGGGAGTTATACAAGGTACTAGAAACAGTTGCATTTATTGTAGACATATCCCTATATTAGATTTAAATAACGATCGGCTTACAATTAGGATATAGGAATAATGCATAGACACCAATATCACATCCATAAGGTTTAATTTCAAGATCTACCATTCGTATGCTGTAGGAAAAGTGAGGGACAAAAGAAAAAAAAAAGCATTAACGTAGTCACTGTGCTGCCTATTAACAGCTACGAATAGTTGATTCAGTAATGCTATGAAATTATCCACCGCTCTCGACTATTTGAGTTTGAAAAACAAAATATGTTTAATATTACTGTACCCCAAAAAAGCTACCCTAAAATTAAGACCAATCGTGCAAATGCCATCACAAAAATCATAGATTTCTATACAAAACTGGAAATTATAAGATCAATAAAAGTGATATAAGACAGAAAAAAATATATTAAGATAAAATTATGTTAAATAAATTAGAATCAACACTGCTTTATGAGCCAAATAATAAATGAAATGTGGTTACTCTCTTCCGCAGAGTGTATCAGACTGCAAATTAGAGAATATACGAACACTTCCAGGAAATGATAGGTTCACAAACGTAAGGTATATTGATATGATTATACGTAGTTATTTCTTTTATATACGTAAGTATTCATGAAAAAAGGTTCATTGCCCGTGGGACATCCTAAAGCTATACACTTTAAATTTTGTTTCAATAAACAAAAACACATGAAAAATATATTTGCCATTTTTTGCTCTTTTGTCAAATACTTCAATGTAACCCAACATACATATGTAACTTATGTATTCTGTTTAATTTTTACTCAATAATAATAAAAAAAAAAAAAGAATAATTTCAGAACAAGACAGAAATCAATTTCCATATAGCATCTACGCTAGTATAATATAACTAATAAAATAAAGAAAACGGTACAAATTATTTTGGAAGCTGTCTTAATAGATTACTTTAATGCTTTAATGGTGTTACATTAGGCATTAGAATCAGGTCTTACAAAACACGTCATTTTAACTTGCAAAGCTGTTGGGTAAATTTTTCAGTGAGAAATTAATTATACACACCAATAAGAGTCAGAACTAATGCAGCATTTTACAATTGTCACAACGTTAAAAGGCAAAATATTCCCGGAATAAATGTGATGATTAAATATTCAAAACTATTCACAAATCATTGTTGGTATGGATGAAAATTAATTATGTAGAGTGATTAGCGTAAGAGCAAACTTAATATTTTACGACTGCCAAAGTGTTATAAAAGGATTAAAACGTACTTTGAATAAATTAAATTTTAATGCATTCTCGTATACAATTCATTAATAACTTTTATAAAAATAAATTTTAAATAATTTTCGTATACAATTTATTTCTAACCTTTATAGAAAATAAATAACTTTTAAAGCATTTTCCTATGCAATTTATAACTAACCTTTATGGAATGGAAAAGAATTAAATCTTAAAGTATTTGATTAATTAACCTTTATAACAAAATATCATAGAATAATAGACCAATGATAAGTAAAAACACTTAAATAAACAATAATGATGTTTCACTGTTCTTTCTATTTCCTTTATAATTACTTGGAGAACCTTTTTGAAACCTTCATATTACTATTTTAGTTTATCATTCATATCAATAATATTTACACCGCGCCTTTTCTTCATACCATGAGCAAGGTGGGTAGCCGTGTATGTATACCTAAGGTACAGTATATAAATATCACCATAATGATTACACTAGGTTTACACTCAACTATACGAAGGTCTATTGAAATGTTGTTAATGTTCTTAAAGTGTTTTATTTTGATTTTTCATATATCTCTTGGAGTTTATTTACTTTCTTATTTCATTTCCTAACTGGGATATTTTGCCCTATTGGAGCCCTTGGGCTTGTAGTATTCTGCTTTTCCAACTAGGGTTGTAATTTAGCTAGTAATAATAATAATAATAATAATAATAATAATAATAATAATAATATTAATAAATAATATTAACAGTGATAATAATAATAATAATAATATCAACAAAAACAACAAAAACAACAACAATAATAATAATAATAATAATAATAATAATAATAATAATAATAATAACAATAATAATAATAATAATAATAATATTAAATATACTGTACAATAGAAGCCTTAAACAAAAACTGCATTAACATTTACTTCAACTAATCACAGATATCATTTTCATATCAACGTATTCCAAACAAGCATTACATTTAATACTATGATTCCCATAACGGAACTGTGCGAAAAGAAAAAAACAAGAGGGGTGGAAAAAAATATGAATGAAATATTCATGCTCGTACACCCCGTCCCGACCCAATCTGTGTAATGGATGTTTTTGCGCGCGTCCAAAAAAGAAAAAAAATAAGAAAAAATGTCAAACCACTCACATCAACTTGATTACCATGATCTTACAACAAGCTACAATTTACTGTTAAAAAAGGGAGAAGTGGAAAACAATGAGTGGCAACTCAGGCACTGTTAGAGTGACAGCACTACTGGAAAAAAAATTAGTATTTTCTACGCTTCCATTACTCGCTTGGCTGTAAATGAATTGGTGCTTGGTCGAAAGAGTTGGATGATTTTTTTATTTTTTCTTTATTGCTTTTTTTACCTTTTGGAGTTGGCATGTCTTCTATTTAAAAATAGAACCAGAGGCATCTGATAAGGGGGTCCCGATTAGTTCTACGAGACCCTACGTTTTAATTAGGATGTGATAATGTTCATCTTAAAATCACAATGAACGGTTTTGATCTGTGAGGGCTACCAGTTGCACCGCAGGAACCAGAAAATAGAAAGAAGAGTAATCTTTCTCGTATTATAAACTAGAGCACGTAACCAGTCAAAAGGACGGATTAATATTTAGATAGATAAGCACTAACACGCACACATATATTCAACCTTTCTCACCCCCTCTCACCAGAGTATGACCACTTCCTCTCCACTTCTACCGAGACGCAGGAAGGAGAGAATAGTTATACATCTGGCAATGCCTCTGAGTGACCATATATATATAAATATATATATATATATATATATATATATATATATATATATATATATATATATATATATATATATCCAGACACTTGCTCTTCATTTTATAGGTGAAATAACTAAACCATATTTTCCTTGTTATGTATGAATCCATTAATTCTATGAATAACAGAGATGTATTATAATTTTTTCAAAAATTCCGAAAAAATAATTTAAAATAT
>NC_090765.1:56846804-56866804 GCF_036898095.1 Palaemon carinicauda | reverse complement strand
CATTACATTTAATACTATGATTCCCATAACGGAACTGTGCGAAAAGAAAAAAACAAGAGGGGTGGAAAAAAATATGAATGAAATATTCATGCTCGTACACCCCGTCCCGACCCAATCTGTGTAATGGATGTTTTTGCGCGCGTCCAAAAAAGAAAAAAAATAAGAAAAAATGTCAAACCACTCACATCAACTTGATTACCATGATCTTACAACAAGCTACAATTTACTGTTAAAAAAGGGAGAAGTGGAAAACAATGAGTGGCAACTCAGGCACTGTTAGAGTGACAGCACTACTGGAAAAAAAATTAGTATTTTCTACGCTTCCATTACTCGCTTGGCTGTAAATGAATTGGTGCTTGGTCGAAAGAGTTGGATGATTTTTTTATTTTTTCTTTATTGCTTTTTTTACCTTTTGGAGTTGGCATGTCTTCTATTTAAAAATAGAACCAGAGGCATCTGATAAGGGGGTCCCGATTAGTTCTACGAGACCCTACGTTTTAATTAGGATGTGATAATGTTCATCTTAAAATCACAATGAACGGTTTTGATCTGTGAGGGCTACCAGTTGCACCGCAGGAACCAGAAAATAGAAAGAAGAGTAATCTTTCTCGTATTATAAACTAGAGCACGTAACCAGTCAAAAGGACGGATTAATATTTAGATAGATAAGCACTAACACGCACACATATATTCAACCTTTCTCACCCCCTCTCACCAGAGTATGACCACTTCCTCTCCACTTCTACCGAGACGCAGGAAGGAGAGAATAGTTATACATCTGGCAATGCCTCTGAGTGACCATATATATATAAATATATATATATATATATATATATATATATATATATATATATATATATATCCAGACACTTGCTCTTCATTTTATAGGTGAAATAACTAAACCATATTTTCCTTGTTATGTATGAATCCATTAATTCTATGAATAACAGAGATGTATTATAATTTTTTCAAAAATTCCGAAAAAATAATTTAAAATATCAATAAATTTTCTGGAAAAATCAACAAGCCTCGAAATCGTGCAATTTTGGTATTACAAAATATCTCATTAACGCCACATTAAACCACTATCTCATTCCCGAAGGAATTCACTCCGTTGTTTCAGACATTTCAATGCATCAATCTTTTAAGGCAAACAGACTTCCCGAGCTGAAAGAAAAGTATACCAAAAAATTTCAAACGTTCTGACATGTTATATCTAAGATAAAAAAAAAATACAAGTAAGTAAAATGCTTTGAATTCTGAGAAAAGCTTTCTATCAGACAACGTGCTCCTCGCTTTTAAACCTATATACAATAATGAATATGAGAGATGGGGAAATATTTTTAAAAGCCAACACGAATTAGTTGTAATATATGTATATATATATATATATATATATATATATATATATAAACATATATGTATATGTGTATATATATATATGTATATATATATATATATATATATATATATATATATATATATATATATATATGAACATATATCACAAGCACACGTTATTTCAATCAATGTAAATATCACCCACGAATGGCATTTAATACCAAATTCTATCTTGGGAATATATATCCACTTGGAATTTATTTTATGGTAACAGCTTCTGGCCGGGTGGAGATTCGAACCCCCACCAGTTCGGCTGGAAACCGTGCCTGCAGAGACCATACCGACTGAGCTCTCTTGATAGCTCAGTCGGTATGGTCTTTGCAGGCATGATTTCCAGCTGAACTGGTGGGGGTTCAAATCTCCACCCGGCCAGAAGCTGTTACCATAAAATGAATTCCAAGTGGATATATACTCCCAAGATAGAATTCGGTATTAAATGCCATTCGTGGGTGATATTTACACACACACACACACACACACACACACACACATATATATATATATATATATATATACATATATACATATATATATATATATATATATATATATATATATATATATATGTATATATATATCTTAACGGGGTGAAAGGGTGTGTGTATCACCTTGATCAATAGAGCTGTACTAGTTAGGTCCACTCATACTAAGATGGTTTGCTGTAAGCGATCAGAGTAAAATCTCCCACCATCGGCAACCTGCACTGCCCAGCGAGGTGATGAAAACTAGTCAAACCCCACACATGAATTGTCATATCTGAGGCCTTTGTCTTTCAGTGGACTATCAATGGATGATGATAATGATGATGAGAGAGAGAGAGAGAGAGAGAGAGAGAGAGAGAGAGAGAGAGAGAGAGAGAGAGAGAGAGAATACCGCTTAAAAAGGTCATCCTAATACCTCTAGCAGATCAATAAGAACACCACAATATAAAAGAAAAGTTTGTTAATTACCTAAACAGAGAAGTTTGGAATTACTGAGTAAAAAAAGTCATTTAATGAACATTGGACAAATTGGTTTCGAGTCTCTCTCTCTCTCTCTCTCTCTCTCTCTCTCTCTCTCTCTCTCTCTCTCTCTCTCTCTATATATATGTATATATATATATATATGTATGTGTATATATATAAATATATATATACATATGTTTTTTTCAGTACACATAATTATACATACACACACACACACACACATATATATATATATATATATATATATATACATACATACATACATACATACATACATACACACACACACACACATATATATATATATATATCTATATATATATATATATATATATATATATATATATATATAAATTCTTCTTTTTCAACGAATCATCTGTTCCTGGAATTATACTTTAATCCACAAGAAAATCTCCCAAAATCTCTTTTTCAAATTAACTAGTTCCTTTTCTCATTCATATAATTTCTCATCGTAATCTCATCATGCAATCAAATTACTCCAGTACATTAACTCAAAGCTATCATTCACAGTCTGACTCTATCACCAATCTCTCTCCACCCTTTTTCATGCAATGAAAGAATGAAAATATTATTAGCATACATCAGCGATTCCTACCTCGACTGTGGAGAGTCATTTTGTTTTAGTAAGTCAATCACTCATATCTTCCACTGTCTTTGGTTAGAGTTCTCTTGCTTGAGGGTACACTCGAGCACACTATCCCATATAATTTCTCTTCCTCTTGTTTTGTTAAAGTTTTAATAGTTTATATATGAAACATTCATTTTAATGTTACTGTTCTTGAAATATTTTATTTGCCCTTGTTTCCTTTCCTCACTGGGCAATTTTCCCTGTTAAGGTCCCTGGCCTTATAGCATCCTGCATTTCCAACTAGGGTTGTAGCTTAGCAAGTAGCAGTAGTGGTAGAAGTAGTGTTAGTAGTAGTAGTAGTAGTAGAAGTAGAAGTAGAAGAAGAAGTAGTAGTAGTAGTAGTAGCAATAATAATAATAATAATAATAATAATAATAATAATAATAATATCTCAAATAAGATGATTTTCTAATCATGCCAAATCTTCATACTATGAATTTCACCAGGATTTATAATCCTTACGCGACTTAATACTATTATTTTCGTCTTCTTCATGGTGCACACGCCCATAAAAACTGACAATTAATACAAATTATTAGTCGGAAATGCAATTTAATAACCTGTTCCCATTTTGTCAACCATTCCACATATTTGTTATCTATATTAATCCCACAGAGACTTCGAAATAATATTCAGACGAAATTTGAACAAGGTATTTCCTATATAGAACCACCAGACTTAAGTGTATTTTTCTTTTATTCTATATGTTACGTTTCACGAAGAGACTTTGATTTATTTCCTCATTCAGCCATTCACATTCTCACTAGATCCATCCTCTGTAATGTGTGTGTAAATAAGGTACGCATACATATATCCATACATTTATATATATATATATATATATATATATATATATATATATATATATATATATATATATATATATATATCGCAAACATACATACATACACACATTTACACACACACAAACACACACACACACATATATATATATGTGTGTGTGTGTGTGTGTGTGTGTGTTTGGCGGGGTGTAAGGTATGACTGGAAAAGGATAAGTTGTAAACGTAATGGGCAAGACGAATAATTGCTCCACCGTATTAAAGGCAATAATTTTGGAAGTTACACTACGAATTATGTGTATATTACACTGCTGTTGTAACAGGGAAAGAGTATTATGAGTTTGTAGATGACAGATCTGATAGGGGAGCAACAATGTGTGTTTAGACAAGGAAGATGATAAGTGAATGTATGAATGCAAATCGAAAATACAGTCGGTTGGAAATTATATACAAAATAGAAGTCAAAAGGAAAGGATAAAACAATTAATAAGTGTAATGAAGATTGGTTAAGATTTGCAGATAATAAATCATTAATGGGACAGTTAATATAAGCTGCAATATAAATTGATAAAGGAGTTTGCAAGTGATTGTATGTATAGAAATTAGGAGTAAACAAGATCCTGCAAGAGGTTCTCAGGGTAAATAAAAACATATGTGGCATGATTGGTAACGTCACTGCCTGGTGATCGCCAGACGAGGGTTCGAGTTCCGCTCAAACTGGTAAGTTCCTTTAATGTCTGCAACCTTACCATCCTTGTGAGCTAAAGATTGTGGGATTGGGGGAACCTATAGGTCTATCTGTCGAGTCATCAGCAGCCATTGCCTAGCCCTTTCTGATCCCAGCTATGGTGGAGAAGTGGCTTGGGCATTGATCATATGATATATGGCCAGTCTCTAGGGCATTGTCCTACTTGCTAGGGCAATGTCACTGTCTCTTGCCACAGCCATTCATGAACTGCCTTTAAACCTTTAAACAGATGATGGTGTAAGAACGACTGTGTTTTATTCGTGTATGTGTTTGGAAGTGAATGTAATGAATGAATACAGTATAAGAGAGGATACGAGTCGAGTAATCGAAGTATGTTTGTTAATGTGCTGAAATGGTTCGTCCACAGAGCCAAAGTTAAAGTTTGATTATGTCCGAAACCGTAAAAACGTTTTATGGATAGTACATAAAGAGAAAAGGTAAAGGAAGTTAATTGCACTGTTGCAAATATGATAAGCGCTCGATTTCCCCCCCCCCCCCACCTCATCCTTTCCTTCCTAGGACCTGGGAAGACCAGCCAATGGCAGTTGATGACTCACCATGTAGAACTAAGGACTCACTAAACGCCCAATACTTTTGAGGTAGCTCTAAGTCAAAACTCAAAGATTAAGCCTTCAGCAGTAATTATGTACGATTAACGCGTCGCTGTCTCATTTACAATTATATATATATATATATATATATATATATATATATATATATATATATAAGATATATATATATATATATATATATATATATTTATTTATTTATTTATTTATATATATATATAAATATATATATAATTATATATATAAATATATATATATAAATAAATATAAATATATATATAAATATATATATATATATTATATATATATATATATATATATATATATATATATATATATATACTACCTAAGGAAAGGCGCCAGAGATTAATATCCAGAAGGCTAGGTTTATTTTAAACAAATTAAAAATGAGAGTCAGCTGCTGATGATCAGACAGGAGATCACTACAAATATAGTAAAATGAGATAATAAAATCATTTCTTCAGGACAGATTGGCCGAAACCCTTGAAAAACCTTAATATATGTCACTTTCTTGTGCAATTGAATAAGAAACATACCGCGTGCGTTTCTCAAAAAAAAAAAAAAAAAAAAAAAAAAACCGATCACGAATCACATCAAGAATTTCCTATGTATTCCATAAAGGTAAGTGTTCCTTCAACCATAGTTCAACACTCTGGAGACAGAACTGATACAAAGAGAGTAGCCTAGCATCATCTGCATACGAGCTTATCTTCTATCCAAAACCCCATATGCCTATAAAGCAAGGAAAGTAATGGTCCGAAAAAACTACCCTGAGGAACACCAAATATTACATTCCTACAGTCGCTACAGTGCCCACTGCCAACAACTCTTTACAATCTATTACTAAGAAATTAATCAAAAATCAAATAATGATACTGAGAAAAGGCCCACATACTCCCATCTGTTCAATTTTGAAAATCCTATATCCAGCCAGGATCATCATCTTGTAGCGGATGTTCAGCTTTCCTGTAACATATCCTGATACGTCATCTGATATGATTGGAAGGAAAAGAGGAAAGATGGAAGGAAATTGGTTGGACAGATCCATATAACTACAGAATAGGTTGTTCTGAAACATTGGAAATATTCAATATCTTCCCTATTATCATTGTTATTATTACTATTATTATTATTATTATTATTATTATTATTATTATTGGCTATGCTACAACCCTCGTTGGAGAAGCAGGATGCTACAAGCTCAGAGGCTCCAACAGGGAAAATAGCTCAGTGAGGAAGGGCGATAAGGAAATAAACATCAAGAGAACTTTAAGAACGATAACGACATTAAAATAAATCTTTTATGAATGATAAAGAGCAAGTGCCTGGCTATCTATCTATCTATCTATCTATCTATCTATATACATACATACATACATATATATATATATATATATATATATATACAGACACAAACGTCCATAAACTACGAACTGCTAGTAGGTTCTAGTGCAAGGTAAATTTAATGTTACTCTCTCTCTCTCTCTCTCTCTCTCTCTCTCTCTCTCTCTCTCTCTCTCTCTCTCTCTCTCTCTCTCTCTCTCTCACAAACATACACACTGACATGTATATCTATTTTGCTATGATTAAACATATCTTTCCAGCATGCTAAGTATTTTCAAAGACAAATATTTTCGTCAAATCCTTTACTTGTCAATATTATCCAGTTATTTACAATCAGAAATGCTTCATCTTAATTGTTTGAATGTCATTAATTTTCCCCCTTTGAATTCAATTATAATTTTTCATTGAATTCAAGATGCATGCTTACTATGAAAGTGTTTCCCTTTTACCACTAAGGAACTTGACCGAAACAGCTAATGATGGTAAGTTTCTATAGTTTCTGGATTAATTCATAATCAAATTAATTTAGCATATATTTCCCATGATATAAAAACTGATTACCCAGTATTTGTGCACACACATACATACATCACACATATATACTTGCTAAAACAAACACACACACACACACACTATATATATATATATATATATATATATATATATATATATATATATACATATATATATATATAAATTGGAACTTTTCTATTGTCTAACAAATTGTTCCTTTATTATATTGTTATTAACATCTGCTTCTTCTTATTAACTATTCTGTTTTTAAATTATCATTAATACTCACATTTAACCACGCATATATGTATTAAACACATGCATGTAGTTAATCTCAACATGCATGTGGGTTCTGGATATACGTATGGACATCTATCCTATGAAAATATTATTGTTTTTATGGAAATATTAATGTCAATGACCTAGTTTATGCAAAACACGAGTCTATCATCTTTAGCGAAGAACTCCATTAGGCACAATGGCAATATTTGTAAATATGCTGATTTTTACTACTCCTGTGTGTCAGATTTTCATGCTTATACGCTATGAATAGCACACTTGTTGCGTTATAGCAAAGGCGCTAAAGTGTTATATTGGAGTAAATAATTTCGTGTTTTGCCAAACAACTGGAAACGCGTTGTCTTATCGGCCACATAGTTTTCGGATAAAGCTGTTTAGGATCTAATGGCGTAAACTGATGGTTAACATGAGGGATGGGAAAGTTGCTAAAGTAGAGAAAACAGGAATATACTTAAGCTATGGCTAAAAGAAAATTGGAAGCTCTTTAAACTAAGCCAAAAGAGAAGATGGGAAACTGTTTAAACTAAGACAAAGAGAAAACGGGAAGCTGTTTAAACTAAGACAATGAGAAAACGGGAAGCTGTTTAAACTAAGACAAAGAGAAAACGGGAAGCTGTTTAAACTAAGACAGAGAAAACGGGAAGCCGTTTAAACCCAGTACCTAGAGAGAACAGGAAGCTGTTTAAACGACGACAAAGAGAAAATGGGAAGCTGTTTAAACCGAATACATAGAGAAAACAGGAAGCCGTTTAAACGACGACAAAGAGAAAAAGGCAAACTGTTTAAGATATGATCAAGAGAAAACGGAAGGACGTTTAAACTATAAAAAGAGAAAACGTGAATCTGTTAAATCTATAAAAAAAACGGGAGGTTGTTTACGATATAATTAACAGAAAACAAGAAGCCGTTTTGGGTATGATAGAGAAAATGGGAAGCGGTTAAAAGCTAGGACAATGAGAAACCAGGTAGCTCTTTAAACAACGAAAAGAAGGGTTTGCATGTTTCAAGCTTTTTAATAAAGATAGCAACATATTTAATTCAACTCATCAATCATCAATCAGCATACTTGTCACACTCAAAACCTTACTCAAATTACCTATTTATAAATTATACAAAAAGCCTTTAAAATATATGAGTGGAGTTCTCTTATTTAAGGGTACACTCAGACACACTATTCTATGTTATTGCTCTTCCTCTTGTTTTTCGAAGTTTTAATAGCTTATATATGAAAGATTTATTTCAATGTTGTTACTGTCCTTGAAATATGTTAATTGTTTATTACTTCTCTTGTAATTTATCTATTTCCTTATCTCCTTTCCTCACTGGGCTATTTTTCCCTATTGGAGCCCTTGGGCTTATAGCATCTTGCTTTTATAACTAGGCTTGTAGCTAAACAAATATCAACAACAATAATAATAATAAAAATAATAATAATAATAATAACAACACTTGTGCTAATGTGATTCTATGGTTTTCAATTAATGTAACTACAGCCTGTAATTACCGTTAATTACTTAATAAATGGAAATGTAATCTTTTATTAAAAGAACTCGATTATGTTTTTAGCACCGCACACTTAAAATCCTGTAAGGATACTGTGTTTAAAAACCGATAGAGTATTATTATTATTATTATTATTATTATTATTATTATTATTATTATTCTCCTCCTCATCATCATCATTACTATTATCATTATTATTATTATCATTTTATGATCATCATCATCATCATCATTATTATTATTATTATTATTATTATTATTATTATTACTATTATTATTATCATTATCATTATTATTACAAGTTTAGCTATAACCATAGATGCAAAAGCAAGATGCTTTAAGCCCAAGGGCTCCAACAGGGAAAGATAGCCCAGTGAGGAAAGAAAATCAGAAAATATATACACTAAAAAAAAAAACCAATCAAAATAAAAACGATATATTTTGACTAGTAATCAAAATCTCAACAATAATTTATCAACTCAATTCAATTAAACCTTGATCATCTATTTCACACTGATTAACGGATCTGTTAATCACCTATCTTGTTAATTCAAATGCGTAGTTATCAATTGCCAAATGAATATCGGAACATGTTACGCATATGTTTAACATAAATTTGCATTCATGATAAATCCACCCTTGAAATCTTACCCAAAATTCCATTGCAGTAGTCGGTCAGCAAAAAAAAAAAAAAAAAAAAAAAAAAAAAAAAAAAAAAAAAAAAAAAAAAAACCAACGTGTACAGGTAAGGGTTACCATTATTCCCATTTTAAATTGTTGTATGTTTGAATGCATTTTGACCAAATTATAATCACTCACTTCTGCTTCGTACCTTATATTTCTTGGCCCCCTTTTTCACCCCGACCCACAGTATTCAACCTAATATCGGGTACTTGATCCAATGCTTAAATCAACAGAAAATTAGTTTTTAAGGAAACGTAACAACGTCAGTCCTTATTCCATAAGGAACGAACTCTGACAGTCAAGAGTGCTACTACTTGCCCTACGAGACCACACAGAGAGAGAGAGAGAGAGAGAGAGAGAGAGAGAGAGAGAGAGAGAGAGAGAGAGAGAGTAATGCTCCAGTTGGCTATGTTATGGTAAGCAGAAATAATTATGGAATGAGAGAGAGAGAGAGAGAGAGAGAGAGAGAGTAATGCTCCAGTTGGCTATGTTATGGAAAGCAGAAATAATTAAGGAATGAGAGAGAGAGAGAGAGAGAGAGAGAGAGAGAGAGGGTCATTCTGTGTGATGGATTTTGCCAGGATAGTAAGGTTCTTGTAGTTGATGAGGCCGCATTATGCAGCATTAACATAATTAATATTCGGAATGTGATGAAAATGGCAGAATGAAAATGAGGGAGGGGACGCTAGAACTTATGAAGAGAGATAGCGCCGTTGACAACTTAATGGGAGTGAGAAGAGGAAGAGGCGGAAGAGATAAAAAGAAGAAATGGGGAGATGACACAGGTGGGAGAAAACACCTAAGACGAGATGAGGTCCTTAGATGACAGTGGATGATGGGACATACGGTAGATTGGGAATGTAAAGGTAAACGAAGGAGAGAGAGAGAGAAAGAGAGAGAGAGAGAGAGAGAGAGAGAGAGAGAGAGAGAGAGAGTAATACTTTTATTGGTAATATTATTGTAAGCAGGAATAATTATGGAATGTGTGTTTTTGTGTATGTGTGTGTGTGACAGAGAGAGAGAGAGAGAGAGAGAGAGAGAGAGAGAGAGATAGAGAGATAAAATAAATACAAATATAAGGGCACTAAACTAACATGTATTTTATAGCATTGAAAACAAAACCTTTTTAAAGAAAACACCTGAAAAGAGGAACAGTTTTCAGTGAAAAAGCCTTAAAAAAAAACACTGGAAAAGATTAAGTTTTCACTTGAAGCATAAATTAAGTAATTAAGTAATTACATAGACATTAAGTAATTACATAGACATTAGTTATATAGTAACAAGACGCACTGCAAGTATGAGATAAAAAAAAATTAATGGAATTTTTTAACTTGTAGGAATTTAAATTTGTTACATAGTGACATTCCCTTCAATTCCATATTATTTTCTGGAAACAGAAGTTTGTCTAAAATAAAGGACTCTGATGAAATTGTAAGAATAAATGTCAACATTAAAATGAAGTTTGTTTTGAATAAATTGTAAGAATAAATGTCACCATTAAAAGGAAGTTTGTTTTTGAAGAAATTGTAAGAATAAATGTCACCATTAAAAGGAAGTTTATTTTGAAGATAATTTCTTTTTTTTAAATCCTATAGTACTGGAAGATAGAGATGGAAATAAAGTACCAATAAAACCAGGGAATGTATGATACAGGAATGTATGAAATAGGAAAACCCATCGATGCTGCAATGACGAAAAGGAATAAAAGGAAAGAGACGAATGAATTGAGTGAAGAGAACGTAAAGCAAAGAGAGGGATGCTGGAAGTGCTAACTCAAGAATGTTTCTTAGAAAAGGGAAAAATAAAATAAATCCTGTTTGATGTATTTTGGCAAGAACGAAATATGCCATATGGAAAACGAAGAAACAGAGATTAGTATATAAAATGTTTTAAGAATAAGGAATAATTAGGAACAAATGGTGAGATTAGAGAATAATTTTTGAAGTAGTGCAATCCCAATATATAAAAATGTAAAGTTGTATGGTTTCAGTTCCAGTTTCACCAGAATAGATGCTCACCAGAACGTCAGTCGGGTAAGCACAACACCCCCTTATGATGCCAAAAACACATCAGTGGACTTCCTAGTAAACAGCTCAAACCCGGGCTGGGATCGATCTGCTGCCATGCGAATGCTAGGCAAACACGTTACCAATGCATTCCCTAGTAAACAGCTCAAACCCGGGCTGGAATCGATCTGCTGTCATGCGAATGCTTGGCGAATACTAGCTAGATGGTAAGAGGAAAAAAAAAAAAAGATCTTTGGATAAAATGACTAATATTATAAAGGATACCCAGAAAGTAAGAGCACAAAATTCATCAATATAGAAAAATCTTTCATAGAAAACACAACTACAAATGATAAAGACCAACCTTAGCAAAAGTAATAAAGTTACCTCTGAAACGAGACGCTGCTTCTGAGGCAAAGTCGAGAAAAGCAAAAATGAGTAGGAAAGATGTCAGTCTGGGAATTACGGTGGAAATTGCTATGCGGGGAATAAGGAAAGCAGTTGCAAAAGGAATGAAAATGGAAATGCAAAATATCTCTGAATGGTTCATCAAACACATTTGACCTTATGGCAGAAATTCTCATGAACACAAAAGCTTAAACTACTACTACTACTACTACTACTACTACTACTACTAATACTACTACTACTACTACTACTAATAATAATAATAATAATAATAATAATAATAATAATAATAATTATTCAACAACAATGACAACAATAGTAATAGTAATAATAATTTTAACAATAACAATAATATAAGATAATAATAATAATACTAATAATAATAATAATGACAACAACAACAACAACAACAACAACGACAACAATAATAATAATAATAATAACGTACTCGAAAGGGTGCCTTTAATAGAAGTAATGTTAAAACTACGAAATAAGCTTTAGCAATATAATCAATCCTCGGGCAAACGTACAAACACCAACATAAAACACTAGCCGAGATGTTAAGAGCTTGGAAAAGCAGGATGCTATAAGCCCAAGGGCTCCAACAGAGAAAATATCCCAATGAGGAAACACTATAAGGAAACAGATAGAATACTATGCCCGAGTGTACCCTCAAGACAGTGGAAGAGCATAGTACAGAGGCCATGACACTACCCAGGGATAGAGAACAATTGTTTGATTTTGGAGAGTCCTTCTCCTAGAAGAGCTGCCCAACATAGCTAGTCTCTTCTACCCTTACCAAGTGGAAAGTAGCCACTGAACAATAACCGTAATTACAATGCAGTATTTACCCCTTTGAGCGAAGAATAATTGTTTGATAATCTCAGTATTGTCAGGTATAAGAGAACAGAGGAGAATGAAAAAAGTAGCCACTGAATAATTACACTGTAGTGGTCAACCCCTTGATCGAAGAAGAATTTTGGGGTTATCTAAGTGTAGTCAGGTGTATGAGGACAGAGGAGAATGTGGCAAGAATAGTCCAGACTATTCGGTGTATGTGTAGGCAAACCAAAGAGGGATCCAATGCAGTACTATCTAACCAGTCAAAGGACCCAATAACTCTCTAGCGGTAGCATCTAAATGGGTGTCCGGTACCTTAGCCAACCTACCTATGTTAGCATATATCGTTCGCAAGTCCATCTAGCAGCAAATGGGTTCCAGTAATTGCTGGGGTCATGAAAAATGACGTGAGGAGACCAACCTCGCCCCAAACATACTCTCAAGCTACCGTAAGACTTTGGTTATCCTCTCCGAAAGGTAAAGGGTGTGTGATGTGCTAAAATCACGAATTTAAAAGTAAAATTACCAACAGCAATTTTTGGGGGCTTCAGAGAAAATAAATACAGTGATTAATGACCCACTTTAACAGCTGAATCGTAGATGAAATTTCGAGTAGAAAACTTCCATGATGGTTCCAGCTTCGTAGTAGTAGTAGTAGTAGTAGTAGTAGTAGTAGTAGTAGTAGTAGTAGTTTATTGACAAAACAAACATATGGTACAGAAAAATAATCTTCGTTACATATGAATTAAATTTGTCCAAAATAATCACCCATACACAAATATTTTTTGAGAGCAATATTTCACACCTACGCTATCAATCCACAACGCGAGACGTACACAGAATGTTCACTTCTATGATAAACTTCAAAGGTTTCCTTTTGTGTCTCCTTACCAAAGAAAAAACATTATTATTAAATTGAACCGACAAGATACACAGATGAATAGATAATATCTTATATATCTTCCTCTCAACAATAAATGAAATCTAAAACGATGCTATAAAGAAGAAAAATTGGAAATGAACAAAACAAATGACCAGATTTCATCATTCGAAATACATTTCTTCAACTTAAACCAGCGATGAAAACAGTCATTCAATACCTTTATTCATCAACATTAAACAACAAAGAAAAACATAAATAAATAACGAACTAAACAATTCACTTTTCTCTAAGCTTATTCCTTACCTTCAAATAACAACACAACAACAAAAACACCAAAAACAAGGAGCTAAGCAAACAACTCTTCTCGAAGCGTAGAGCGCCTCTCTACCTCGGACAAGGAACACCAATCAAAGTTTATTTCTCAGCATCAAATAACAACACAACAACAAAAACGTTAGAAAAACTAATCAAACAACTCTTCTCAAAGCGTAGAGCGCCTCTCAACCTATAACAACACAACAACAAAAACGTTAGAAAAACTAATCAAACAACTCTTCTCAAAGCGTAGAGCGCCTCTCAACCTATAACAACACAACAACAAAAACGTTAGAAAAACTAAGCAAACAACTCTTCTCAAAGCGTAGAGCGCCTCTCAACCTATAACAACACAACAACAATAACGCTAAAAAACAAAGAGCTAAGCAAACATCTTCTCAAAGCGTAGAGCGCCTCTCAACCTCGGACAAGGCTAAGCATCAAATAACAACACAACAAAAAAAAACAAAAAAAAATAAGGAGCTAAGCAAACATCTTCTCAAAGCGTAGAGCGCCTCTCAACCTCGGACAAGGAACACCAATCAAGTGGGATGGGGCAACCTCTCCAGATCAAGCACCGCGTGAGTCGACTAACTCGGCGAAGGTTACAGCCCGGATTCATTTCTCTTCCGAACGGTGTGCTATAAGCGAGGAGACTATGGGACCAGAGGACTGTCCCCGGAAACAAATGGGGAAGGGAATTGTCAGTTGTCTGGGAGATGTATGGGAGGAAGAGGAAGACTGGGCGGAATAATGATGATTGGTTTGGGAATATACGGATAGAACAGGGGAGACAATAAGAGGGGGAAAGCAAACTAAATGGAGGATGGATGTTTCAGAATAGGTTAAGTGAAAAATAAAAGATTGGGGGAAAGTTGGAAGGAAACCAAATTAAAATGCTTAAAGTTAAATTTTGAATGGAAAATAGAATAGAATAAAAAGAGAAAGGATAAAAGTAATTAAAGATATTAAGTCAAATTTTGAATGGGAAATAGAAAAGAACAACTTAGAAATAGTAAGAGGAAAGGAGCAAGGATGAAAATAATTCAAGAAATATTAGGCGAAATAAAATAATAAAAAAGTAGATTGGGGGAATGTTTGGGAGGAAACAAAATAAAAATGCTTAAAGTCAAGTAATGAATGGATATTACAATAGAAAAATCTAGTATTAGTAAGAGGAAAAGAGCAAGGATGAAAATAATTAAATAAATATTAAAGGGAAGTAAAATATGGAAAAAACAAGATTGGGGGAATGTTGGAAGTAAACAGAGTAAAAATGCTTAAAGTCAAATATTGAATGGAAATTATAGTAGAACAAATAAAAATTACGACATTATAATCATAAATATCTATTAAAAAAAAACCACACAAGAATTGTATAAAAAAAATTACGACATTAATATATTAGATTTATAAACATAATTAAACAAAAATTGTGTAAAAAATATTAATATATAGAGACTTCCTAAACCCACACAAACACACACATCAACTAATCTGCATAACCGAAAAAACAAAATGCAATAAAAGTGAAAAGTGGAAAAAACTCTCCCAACGAAGAAAAAAGAAAAAAAGAATAGACGTCACTCTAGATATTGATAAATCGACAAGTCCTTGATTTCCCGAAGAGCCGAAGCCGAGAACTGGAAACGAGATTATGACCGCCTTTGGACTTTTGATTACCAGAGGCTGAGACGGCAGACTTCCGCCTGGGGAAACTTTGATTGATTGACAGATTGCGAGTTAGCGAGCGCTTCTCTCTCTCTCTCTCTCTCTCTCTCTCTCTCTCTCTTGAAGGACACGGTCTCTCTCTCTCTCTCTCTATCTCTCTCTCTCTCTCTCACTTGAAGGACACGGTCTCTCTCTCTCTCTCTCACTTGAAGGACACGCTCTCTCTCTCTCTCTCTCTCTCTCTCTCTCTCGAAGGACACGGTCTCTCTCCCTATCACTTGAAAGACACGGTCTCTCTCTCTCTCTCTCTCTCTCTCTCTCTCACTTGAAGGACACTGTCCTCTCTCTCTCTCTCTCTCTCTCCTCTCTCTCTCTCTCTTTTGAAGGACACAGTCTCTCTCTCTCTCACTTGAAGGACACGGGGTCTCTCTCTCTCTCTCTCTCTCACTTGAAGGACACGGTCTCTCTCTCTCTCTCTCTCTCTCTCTCTCTCTCTCTTGAAGGACACGGTCTCTCCCTCTCTCACTTGAAGGACAACGGGTCTCTCTCTCTCTCTCTCTCTCTCTCTGTAGGGGGAAGAGGGGGTTATCATACCCTGGTTAGAGGAAATGGCCTATGAGGTAGACTCGGAAACCACAATCTCCCACATATTGCCAAACCAGTGGGTTTTAGTTAAGAAATAGGGGAGGGTTGGGAAGGGTTGAATGTGTGTGTGTGTGTGTGTACGTGCGTATGCATGAATATCCATCTCAATATGAAACCGTCATTTTTGACGGGTCACGTACACTAGTCAAATTATAAAATATAACCATTAAATCAATGGGGAAATATTGTCATAATGTTTATCAAATAATTTTTTTTTCCAGTATAATAGTATCTGTAAAAGACAATTTCACATTTAATAGACTGTCAATTTATCTGATCAGTTTTCTACATAGCAGTGGGAATGACCCCATTTCGACACACTAGGAATCGGGAATAGAGACAAATTCCTGAAGTATCAGGAATGCAAGGAAGGATTCAGAAAATGGTAAAATTATACCTATACACGACCTCAGTTTCTAGAATCAAATTTACAATGAATACCACAATTAATTCTATTGCAATTTGCCATTTGTGGTCAAATGATTTAGTCTTTAGAGTTCACTGCTCTGAGGTTGACTATCGATGCATTTTCTAGAAGAGGAGACATTTAAATAGATTAGAGTATCTATTCGGACGACAGAAACTGTCAAAAGAAAAAGATAACATTGAAAGGACCGTTTGTTGGATCCATTTATCGAGAAATATGCCTGGGTGGACGAGAACTGTGGCAGACTCCAAAACATGTAGAAATAGACGGAAATTACACTGTTAAAAATTTGCATTAAAAGAACGGTAAATGCAAGGTTTTTTGCCGTTTTAAAAATGTATACATTGACGTAAAGGAGTGATATTACGGACACCATCCCGTAAAAGATAATAACTAAGTAAAGTAAAAATTACGGCCACCTGGATTTTACTGAAATACGGTTGAGAGCAGTATATTTTTACGGAGAGTTTCCCAATAAAATTAATTTTTTTTAACAGTGCACTGTTAAAAATATGCATAAAAAGAACAGTAAATGTCTGGCAACATTTATTCCAGGATTTTTACCGTTTTAGCAACGGATACAATGACGTAAAAGACTGATATTACGGTCACCAACCCGTAAAAGATAATAACAAAGTACGGTAAAAATTACGGTCGCCTGTATTTTACTGAAATACGGCTGAGAACAGTATATTTTTACGGAGAATTTCAGATTAAAATTAAGGTTTTTTTAACAGTGCACTGTTAAAAATTGCAATAAAAAACGGCAAATGCCTGGTAACATTTATTCCAGGATTTTTACCGTTTTAGCAACGGATACAATGATACGGTCTCCAACCCGTAAAAGATAATAATGAAGTACGGTAAAAAATGACGGTCGCCTGTATTATACTGAAATACGGCAGAGAACAGTATATATTTACGGAGAATTTCCGACTAAAATTACAGTTTTTTTAAACAGTGTGTGGCCGGCTCAAAAACATGTAGAAATAGATGGAAATGACTCCTAACGATGAAAAATACCTATTTTGCATACATACCGCCGGCACCACGCCAATGAATGTATTTTGAAGGGGAAAGTTTATTTTGAAAATAAAAAAGTAAAATGTTACTTCGCATTTTTCTAACTAAGGTAGATTAGTATTCATGTTGTGCTGGAACTCTATATATGTAACATAAACAGAAAAGTCATTCTAAAAACTGTTTCCGGATTAGAATAACAGCTGTAAAACCAAAATGCTTTTATTTAGTGTATATAAAAAATTTTTATGCTTTCTTTTAGTAACTCATGGGGCATGAATGCAACGGATTTTATGTCACAACCTTCTTTTAAAACCCATTGATGCAAAGTCGATTTTGCTCCTATTTACAGACCAGTTTCACCAGACAATGAAAAATTAGTATGTATGTATATATATATATATATATATATATATACAGTATAACCAGCCGTTACTAGTTCACTGCCGCAGAACAAAAGCCTCAGACATGTCCTTCCACTTGCGTCTATTTATGCTCTTTTTGTGCCAGTCAACTCCAGCTAATTTTCTTAGTTCGTCTAACCATCGTCTTCCTTCCCTCGCTTCTTTTGCAACCTCTAGGGACCCATTCTGTTATTCTTAATATCCATCTTTCATATGTTTCCATTACATGTCTCATATATATATATATATATATGTGTGTGTGTATATATATATATATATATACACACACACACACACATATATATATATATATATATACATACATATAAATTACTTACCAGCACTTTGAGTATGCGCTTTATACACCTACACCTCACACATAATACAATTATCTTCATGATATATATATATATATATATATATACATATATATATATATATATATATACGGAGTCTTTATCCCTTAATCAATTCTAAAACTACACGAGTTTCTTAGTTTTTCCCTTCGTTGACATTAAACTAATACGTCAAAAAATAAAACAAATTTCAAAATGGATTATATATATATACTTTTTTTTTATTAAATTATTTCGGGCAAATTCAATTGAGTGGAAACTACTAACAGATACCTCGTTCATCTTTCAGACATTTCCACCTCTCCTTACCCCCTCGCGCATTTCCCAAGCAATTTCCTCAATTCTTGTTACATTTCCATTCATCTCTTCAAAATATATAATTTTTCTTTTACTAAAATTATTTCAAGCAAATACAATCGAGTGTATACCACTAACTAATACCTAGTTCATCTCCTTCTATCATACATTTCCACTTCTCCTTTCCTACCAATTTCACCCCATTCTTGTTACATTTCCATTCATCTCTCCAAAAGTTACTCCCTTAAAAAAAATTTCGACTTAACCATCTCTTCCAACTTCCCAACTTTAACATTATTTGCCACTTCTCTCTGTCCACAAGTTCGGCTTGATTTCAATTGCCTTCCTAACACTCTCTATTCTGAGTGACTTACTCGCTTTTCTGAAGTAACTTTCAGTGCTTACTTCGATTTCCAGTTTCCAGTCACATTTAATACGAGCTCTGATTTCCAGATTCGGAGTGAATAACACGTTCGTTATTCATTTCTAGTGTGCATGACCAGTCAAAAAAGAAGGGTGAATGTTTAGTTAGATGTGCCCGAACACATATTCGAGCCTCCCTACTCCCTCCCACGTTCTTAGCCACAATCCCTCTCACCCATGGTTATGCTGCTGAGCTTGACAGAATATATATATATATATATATATATATGTACATATATACATATATGTGTATTTATATGTATAGATAGATATATATATATATATATATATGTACATATATACATATATGTGTATTTATATGTATATAATGTATGTACGTGTGTGCACGCGCGTGCAAATAAACCATAGGGAAATTGAAAATATAGTGAATCGCGTCTTTCTTCTTCAAGGAGTAATATATATATATATATATATATACACAGTATATATATACAGAGAGAGAGAGAGAGAGAGAGAGAGAGAGAGAGAGACCCTGACGAAAATATCAAAAACTGTTCAGGCAATGACTCGTAAACCCACGAACGAACAGCTGACATCAACCTTACCAATACACTGGAAGGACTTTGTCTTAACCCCGAATAATGTAAAACGATATTCGCCCAATAAAGCAGGTTAAGGACACACTCCTTTCCCGTCCTCCCCCCAACAATATGCCGTAATATATGCCAAGGATATAGTTCTGGACTCATCCTTCGTGGCATACCCAGGCGGTAGGAGATATTGAAAGCCTATAAATACTAAGCTTATATGAGAAGTCCAGAAGGGGAACTGACATACGGCGAGTGTT
>NC_090765.1:56831804-56839304 GCF_036898095.1 Palaemon carinicauda | reverse complement strand
ATCCATAGCATCATCACCCAAACCCCCTCTCCACCCAAGCTAGGACCAGGGAGGGCCCAGGTAATGGCTGCTGATGATCTCAGCAGGTAGACATATAGGGCTCACCCAAACCCACCATCCATCCTAACTTACAAGGATGGTGAGGTTGCAGAAACTACAAGAAACTATCCAGCTTGAGTGGGTCTCGAACCTTAAGTCAGCATACTCGCCAGGCAAGAACGTTTTCAATAGGCTAACGATATCCTGATTTTGAATCTTATATTAGAGATGTTATACAAGGGTAATACTATAAAAACATACAAACATACATACACATTTAAAAAACTCCAATTATATAAACGAATCAGTCTACCTGGGTTAGAAAACAACATCATTATTGGAGCCTTCAAAAGAACTTATTAATATTTCAAGATTTATTTTTCTCTCTCTTAATTCCTAGTAAGTTCCTTTGAATGTCATAAATTACTTGGATTCCATGTTTATATAAGACAGCAGTAATTGGGGCTGGAATGTATGTGCCTATATTTTTTTTTTCGCGTAAACAAACATTTAATTAATTTTTTTCTCACAAGTCTTTCAGTAATATGTTCTATTAATTTCATTTATTAGACTCGCTACATAAAAAAATATATAATTTATATTCTCAAACTTTAGTTAAAGAAGCAATAGTATTTCTAAAATTGTCCTCGTTAATGTCAGTTTTTTAAGTTGAATTTTGCTTTTAATTGTTAATATTTAATTATCAGTTATTTATATATATAAAATATAAAATTTATATTACACACGGATATATATATATATATATATATATACATATCTATACATATACTGTTTATATATATTTATATGTATATATATACATATCCATATATATATATATATATATATATACATATACATACATATATATACACACCAGAATTTCAAAGAACAAACCTGAGCATGAAATAACACCTACCTATTTTAAGCATAGACTTTGATAAAGCATCCAGCACATTTAAAATTTGCATAGGAAACTCGTACTTAATCCAGCCCCCATAATCCTCCAATACATAAACATGAAAATCTTTAATATCTCGAACCTACGATGCATCTCATATTAGAAGCCTGGCCTACATAAACCTTCCACCCCCCCCCCCCCAAGGAAAAAGAAGGAAAGCTAGTAAATTATACACCACACGCTGGAGTTCAATTTTGCTTTCTAGAACATCCCACTAGTTTGCCAGGTTTTCTACGTGTGAAAAGGCCTTTAAAAGGCCAACCCATTAGTAGAAAAAGGCCAGATGTATAGTAAAATGGCAAGCCTTTTTTCTATTACAGAAGACCAGCCAATTAAAAAAAGGCTATATTTGAGGTTTTTTGGAATAAAAAAGGCCAAATTGGAAAATCTGCATCCCACCAACACCGTTAATAGAAAAAGGCCAGATATATAGTATTTGAGACCCGCCTTTTTTCATATAACTGAAGGCTAACCAATTTCAAATAAGGCTAAATTTGGGGTATTTTGGCCTGAAAAAGGCCAAACTGGCAACTCAGCATCCCACAACACCACTAGCCGACTCGTGGCCCTGGTGGAAGGCGCGTGACACAGGTGGCCATTTCCTCCCTATTTTCGGGGAGTTAATTTAATTGTGGGGCTCTCAAGGAAGTCCTTTCATTCGATCAGAAAAGATTCATTGGCAGTGCTAGGGAAAAAAGAGGTGGGGGAAGTTTCGGATTAGCCGATGCCCTACGGAGAGAGGAGAGAGAGAGAGAGAGAGAGAGAGAGAGAGAGATTTTGGAACCATATTTCATAAATAAGTTCACTTGTGTGTGGAGAGAGAGAGAGAGAGAGAGAGAGAGAGAGAGAGATTTTGGAACCCTATTTCAAAAATAAGTTCACTTGTGTGTGTAGAGAGAGAGAGAGAGAGAGAGAGAGAGAGAGAGAGAGAGAAATTTTGGAACCATATTTCATAAATAAGTTCACTTGTGTGTGTGTGTAGAGAGAGAGAGAGAGAGAGAGAGAGAGAGAGAGAGAGAAAAAAATTTTAGGAATCATATTTCATAAATAAGTTTACTTGTGCGTGGAGAGAGAGAGAGAGAGAGAGAGAGAGAGAGAGAGAGATAAATCTTAGAACCATATTTCATAGATAAGTTCACATGCGTCCGAGAGAGAGAGAGAGAGAGAGAGAGAAGAGAGAGAGAGAGACACACACATATTGTATGATTGTATTTCATTCAGTTCCTTTGCAATGAATATTCGATTCCACTAACGCTGTTGACGCTCGAAATGCAAATACCACGAAGAAGGAAATTAAGAACCAAGTCCTTTCCCTTTTAGCAACTGCATCGGATTACCAGGGGAATAGCCACGCTGGGATCAAGTAGAATGCTAAGCGTGGGCAAAGAAGACTTTAGGTTTAAGGATAATTCAGGTGGACTTCTAAGGGATGTCACGGACTCCCCCGAAGAAGTCTGGCATCCGTACTCACTATACTCAATTTTCTTTAATGAGTCGCATTTGCACTGACTTACAGTGGTGCTCTTTTAGCTCAGAAAAGTTTCCTGCTATCTGATTGGTTAAAATTATCTTGTCCAATCAATCAGCGGTCAAGAAACTTTTCCGAGCTAAAAGGGCACCCCTGCGAGTCGGTGCAAATCTGCCTTACTAAAAAGAATTGACTATAGTGAGCAGAACACGGTTTGTTTTAAGGTTTAATGTCCGCTCGTGAATGGCAGAGGCAAGGGACAGTGACATTGGCCTATTGGACAATGCCCTAGAGATGATTCAGCAGATAGACCTATAGGCTCCCCCAAGCACCTCCACCTTTAGCTAAGAAGGATGGTGAGGTTGCAGCGACCAAAGGAACTAAGGTGTTAGAACGGAATTTCTAAAGCCCAGTCAAGCGATCACTACTTCTCTTGTATTTAATTTTTTCCTTTCTTCACAGGGCTATTTTTCCCTGCTGGAGCCCTTGGGCTGAAAACATCTTGCTTTTCCAACTAGGGCTGTAGCTTAGCAAGTAATAATAATAATAATAATAATAATAATAATAATAATAATAATAATAATAATAATAATAATAATAATAATAATGCATTCTTGACATGGGGTATGTTAATCTTAAATATTTCTTTATCAACTGTATTTAAATGTAATGCAAAAACAGTTTTCCTTTGTTTTCATAACAACCATTTAATCCACAAACACTCACATCCATTCTGAAACTTGTTTTCCCTCCTTCAGTAATCCGTCCTACTTCTTCAGCCAAAATCGAACGAGAATTCTTAGCCTTTAGCTAACCCTTCACCCGCTGGCATCAGGCAATTCTACATTTTGCATCATTCACGCTTCACAATTGAACAAACTTCCAATACCTCTGGACTGTATTCACTTAAAACATCATTTCATCATATATTGTTTTCCGTTTGGTAATTAACTTTTGCAAATAGAATAGATTGTTATGTTCCTTAAATGTAATTTTCTATTTTCCTTCTGTGTTCCTAGCTGACCTGGTTTCCTTTCTTTCCGCTTGACTACCACATTCTTCTTTTTGTATACATGCACACACACACACACACACACACGCACACACACACACACACACACACATATATATATATATATATATTAATGTATATATCATATATTTATTTATACATCTATATATGTGTATATATATATACTATATATATATGTATACATATATTATATATATATATATATATATATATGTATATATATACATACATATATATATATATATTATATATTATATATATGTATATATATACTGTATATATATACATATATATGTATATTATTATATATATATATATATATATATACATACATACATCAAACCATTGTTCTCCAGTCTTGGGTAGTGCCACAGCCTCTATAAAATGATCTTCCACTGTCTTAAGTTAGAGTTCCTTAGTTTGAGGGTACACTCGGGCACACTATTCTTATATAGGAAATATTTATTCTAATGTTGTAACTGATCTTAAAATATTTTATATTTCCTTATTTCCTCTCCTCACTGGCTATTTTCCCTGTTGGAGCCCTTGGGCTTAAAGCAGGCTGCTTTTCCAACTAGGGTTGTAGATTAGCTAATAATAATAATAATAATAATAATAATAATAATAATAATAATAATAATAATAATAAACAGCTGCTTAAGACAGACGAAAATAGCTAAGCAATGTCATTAGCATCATACATCAACATCTTGTTAATAAATCCCTACCACTCAGTCTACATTTCCCTACACATAAATCTCTCTCTTCTCATCCAATACATTTTAATCCCTCATAAATTATACATCCGAGACGTTGATTCATAATCCGATGTAATCCCATCACGCACAGTACAAATAAAAACTTGGAGATTACTGGTGATTAAGGCCTTAACCTTTGAATTACCAAGTGTTTGTGAAGCGATTAAGTCTAATCCCGCTAAATAATATTAGGTTTAAAGGATCAGACAAAGCTATTGAATCTCCCTTTTGTATATATTTATCAATGGGGTTTAACTGGCGTCATTTATATCTATTTTAATTTCTATGAAGCGATGTACCCACGTAAATCTGACGAGAGGTTTCTGCTTATTTTTTTAATAGAGAGAAAAAGTTTTTTTTTTTTCATTTAGTAACATTGTTAAGGACAAGAAAAGACAGATCATAATTCGTCAAACTAAATATATATAATTTTAAGGTTCTGGTGGTCGATGTGGTAACGTCCCTGACTGGTGAACGCCAGACTGGGGTTCGAGGTTAGTTTCTTAGGACGCTGCAACGTCACCATCCTTCTGAGCTGTGAACGTTGGGTTTGCGGAACCCTAAAGGTATATCTGCTGAGTCATCAGCAGCCTTTACCTGGCCCTCCTTGTTCCTAGCTTGGGTGGAGAGGAGGATTGGGGCGCCGATCATAAAGTAAATATGGTTAGTCTCGTGGGCATTGTGCTGCTTGATAAGACTAAGTCACTCTCCCTTTGCCTCTGCCATTCATGAGCGGCATTTAAACCTTTATGTAATCACACACTCGCATTTTATGCTTCCTATTCAATGCGTATTGCAGCGTAATAAGTATTTTTTCTACTGAATATTTAATCATCAACCGTGTCTACCATCAATAATAATAATAATAATAATAATAATAATCAATAATATAACATGGAAAATATGGCACCTACTAATAGCGAAAATTGCACAGAAAAAGGAAAGGAAAAAAGACACACAAATGAAATTCCGTGATTAATCTTATATCAGCTGAGAATTAGGGCATAGGCCAGTTAATTAATATCAGGAGCACTGAGGTGTAAAATTAATAAAAGCTTTACGCAGCGCCGATAAAGTCTAGAGTTGAAGGACCCGGGGCGAACTGGCAACTACCCAAACTCGTCTCGTACTCGTCTTTGGCCGGTATTGGGGAGGTTCGACTGTTGTAGATTTGTTTGTTTTTAAATTTTGCAATGTATACCTACACTAAGCGTTGCGGGCCTGTGAGGCCATTCCAATACCAAGTGCAAGTGGGTAAAACCTTGCAGCTACTTTATGTAAAAGTTGGACAGAAAATAATAATAATAATAATAACAATAATAATAATAATAATAATAATAATAGTTATTATTATTATTATTTTCATTATTATTATTATTATTATTAGCTAAGCTACAACCCTAGTTGGAAAAGCAAGATGTTATAAGCCCAAGCGCTCCAACAGGAAAAAAAAAGCCCAGTGAGGAAAGGAAATAAGGAAATAAAATAAACGATATAAGAAGTAATGAACAATTGAAATAAAATATTTTAGAAACATTTACATTAAAATAGGAAGTAGATGGACATCAAGACCAAATTGCTGCAAATACCCTTAAGTAATGGCCTAAAGTACACCGTATGATATGCACTGATGGTACTAACACCATATAGTGTAGAAATATATCTCCTGATATATTCATTTGAGTAATTGATTTCTGAATGAAAACATGTATTTGATTCATAATTTATCTACTGGTATCGATGTATACACACAAAACAGTATATGAAAAGGAAAATTTTTCCTTAAAAAAATATAATTTTCATACACACACACACACATATATATATATACATACATATATACATATATAAATATATATATATATATATATAATATAAAATTTATATATATAACACACATATATATATATAAATTTATATATATACATATATATATATATATATATTATGTGTGTGTGTGTGTGTGTGTGTGTGTGTGCAAAATCAACAGGAACTTATGATGTTAAGAATAAAAAACAATAAAGAAAACAAAAACCAATATGAAACCTTACTGGTTTCCTCTACTTTCATAACATCTACTAGAGGACTTATGTGATAAAAATTTTGTAACATATACAACTTACAAACATTTATATATATGAAAAAAAGAAAAAAAAATTCGAAGGTAGTTTGGCCATGTTGGAAGAATGGGCTACATAAGCTATTGACAAGCGTCTGTTATTAATGAGGAGAGGATGGCATGGAGTGGATTGGGGAGATAGGGTGACTGCTTTATTGGAACGGTGGAGCCTTACTAATTAACGATAAAGAGAATGCGGGTGAGATACCATATCAGGTTTTTTGTCCTAATGGGATATTGGCTTCTCCCTAACATATAGCAGTTTTTTATTAGACGTTCTGTCTTTATAAATGTTTAAATGTTTGTAACTTTGTATATGATGCTAAATTTTTATCAAATCAGTCTTTTAGTAGATGTTATGTAAATAGAGGAGATTGGGAAGGTTTCACAATGTTTTTTTTTTTCTTTATTGTTCTTTATTCTTAACATCATATGTTTCGTGTGAGTTTTACACCACACACACACAAACAAGTATATATATATAATATATATATATATACATATTTATACACACACATATATATATGTATATATATATACACATACATATATATATATATATATATATATTTTATATATATATATATATATATATATGTATATATATATGTGTGTGTGCGTGTATGTACGTACGTACGTGCAATAATCAAAAATTCCAAACAACGAATCAATACCTATTAAAATTGAATGTCAATACAAGCAATTCAATTATAAAAGATTCACAAAACATATTTCCTAAAAGAAGAATACAAAAAAAAAATAATCAGACGCTTTAATTTAACCGCCATATCTATTTTTTCCCATCATCCAATTTGCCAACTTTTAATTGGAAACAATTCCAATCAGAAATCAGGTGATTGGATCTGGGAGGGAAAGTGATGAAAGTATTTTTTTTTACTATTATTATTTCCTCACTGGGCTACTTTCCCGTTTTATTATTTCCTTCCCTCTCTCGTTAATCGATCTTTTATATCAAAGAGCTTTAGAGAGCTTTCAGGCACAGTGATTTTCAAGATTATACTTTATTGTCGTGAATAATTATTTTGATGCTGTCACTCTTCTTAGAAAAGTTCTATTTTTCCGTTCCTTTCCTCACTGGGCTGTTTTCCCTGTTGGAGCCCG
>NC_090765.1:56824304-56826804 GCF_036898095.1 Palaemon carinicauda | reverse complement strand
CCCCCCCCCACCCTAGACAGGACCGCAAATTCCCCCCCCCCCACCCCCACCCCCCAGGAGTTCCATTTGCATCTTCCCGTCGTTGAACCATTTGCTCATTAAGGGTATCTCTGCAGTGACTTGACTCGAGCGCAACATTCCCTTTTAAAACTAATTGTTCCTCTTTCCCACCCTCAAAACACTTCATCAGCTGATGCTTCTCTCTCTCTCTCTCTCTCTCTCTCTCTCTCTCTCGTGAAAGGATAATTTTTGTTGACACTTATGTTCGAAAAATGTTTTAATCTCTCTCTCTCTCTCTCTCTCTCTCTCTCTCTCTCTCTTTATATATATATAAATATATATATATATATAATATATATATACATATATATATACTGTATATATATATATATATATATACATATATATATACTGTATATATATATATATATTATATAATATATATATATATATGTATACATAAACTGTATATACATATATATACATACATATATATATATATATATATATATACTGTATATACATATATATAGATACGTACATACATACATACATATATTCAACTGACGTTGCGACCCACGACTGACACACAGTCTAATATTATAAACTGATTTTAGCTGAATATGAAGATGTGAAATGAAGATAATATGGAGATTTATTATATTTCAAAATCCCACTATCTTAATCTTATTATTATTAATGCGATTTCAGCATTTTGTGCAATAAAAGTGCAGGTAATCCCGACTCGCTCAAATAAGGAAAAATATATATTTCAATGTCTGATTTTCACTTAAAATCTTATTTATTTACTGTTTACATTAATAATCTTATAATAAGCTTATAAAAATCTTTCCCTCAAATCCACGAATTTTAAAAACGTCCCAATGAAATCTTTCATTAAGTTTTAGATAAAAAAAAATGTATATAATTAAAACATGTAAACAAAAACCGGCCTTAAAACTAAGCAAGAAGTAAACAGCATCTTTGATAAGTCGTAATTTTTGGAGTAGGAATATTAAAATTCAGAGATTCCAGCGTTCCAGTTGTATGCCAGTATGGGGGACGTCTAGCATTTCCAGGAAATGTAATTAAGAAACTTCAACCGCCGTTTCAATGAGGTCTGGTACTTCCTTTGCCAGAGAGGAGAGAGAGAGAGAGAGAGAGAGAGAGAGAGAGTGTGTGTGTGTGTGTGTGTGTGTTAGGCACGCACTTTATTTAAGTGTTTCACATCTTGCCTATTCCATTTCGTGTATTCTAAGAAAATTCTCTCTCTCTCTCTCTCTCTCTCTCTCTCTCTCTCTCTCTCTTTAAGTTATACATACATAATAAATAAGTATACATCCCCTATATGATAAAAGAGCAAGTCTCTCTCTCTCTCTCTCTCTCTCTCTCTCTCTATATATATATATATATATATATACTGGTCACGCCCAGCTGTATTACCAGAAGTATAACTTCGGTCTCTCCCTGTAGCTCGTGTAGGAGAGAGAGAGAGAGAGAGAGAGAGAGAGAGAGAGAGTAGTCATACTATGGTGATGTGGTTGCGTGTGCATATCTATCTAAATATTTAGCCATCTTTTTAGACGGGTTGCGTACACTAATATATAATTCATATAATGTGTGCTTGAATGTATATACAGTAAGTTTTGCTTGAAAACATGTTAGTATTGATGATTTCTGCATGTACATATAATCTGCTTAAATCTGAATTTACTCATGAGTGGGGTAATTCTAAAACGATATAAATCCATTGTTGTTCAGACAAAATTTTTTAGCAATATTTTTCGACGTTGCAATGTATATTATTCAATGCAAAAAAATATGGTAACTAAAATTCATTACACTATATGTATGTATGTACGTATGTATGTATGTATGTTGAACATATTAACATGTGCTCCTCTTAATTCAAGACATTTACACTATAATCATGTATGTATGTATGTATGATGACCACATCAACATATGCTTCCCTTAAGTCAACACATTTACACTATGATTATGTATGTATGTTGACCACATTAATATGTGCTCCCCATATATGTATACCTGTATATGTTGGACCACATTAACATGTGCTTCCCTAAGTCAACACATATACACTATGATTATGTATGTATGTTGACCACATTAATATATGCTCCCCATATATGTATACCTGTATATGTGACCACATTAACATGTGCTTCCCTTAAGTCAACACATTTACACTATAAGTAGGTATGTATGTATGTTGACCACATTAACGCGTGCTCACCTTAAGTCAACACATTTACACTATAAGTATGTATATATGTTAACCACATTATCATGTGCTCCCCTTAAATCAACACAATTACACTATGAGTATGTATGTTTGTATGTTGACCACATTAATATGTGTTCCCCTTATGTCCATATACTTCCCCCTTCGTTCTCCTCCTCTTTCTCAAATATTTTTCTTTCTGGACCAAAAACACTTTTGGACAAATATTAATTTGGATGACCTTTTTTTCCCCGG
>NC_090765.1:56820560-56823804 GCF_036898095.1 Palaemon carinicauda | reverse complement strand
ATTACTCCACAAAATCGAAGACGAATTATAACTAAAGTCTTCATTTGCATAATAAAACTAGAGAGAAGAGTTTTGGTGAAGAGGATGCCTATGATAGAAGGCATTGGAGAGGGCGTATCAGGCAACCGACCCCTTAATGTAGGGATTATGGTGGGAAAGAAGAAGAAGAAGAAGAAGACTAAATACAATACAAACAAAATCCTGTGAAGAGGTTTGGCGAAAGAGGACAGCATTGATAAAAGTCATTGAGAGGCGGCACCAGGCAACCAATCCCTTAATGTATAAACGACGGTGAGAAAGTTGAAGAAGAATACGAAGAAGAAGAAGAAGAAGAAGAAGAAGAAGAAGAAGAAGAAGGAGAAGAAGAAGACAAACAAAATCCTGTGAAGAGGTTTGGTGAAAGAGGACAGCATTAATGCATAGATAACGGTGAGAAACAAGAAAAATAAAAGATGAATCAGCAGCTACAAAACAAAATACAATCGAACCAATATGCAGCGCGATCCAACTCTACCTAAGGGAATGTAAACAAGGTTCCAACCCCCATATGATCCCCTCACTAAACCCATTGTCGTGTCGATACGTTTGGATCCAATCTTTTAGCTTCCAGCCACGGGGGGAACTGGGAGTAATTTTCAAAAATTCGCGCGGGCAATGGCGGCTCTGATAACTTATAGATTACTGATAAACAAGTCCCGAGTCGATAACTAAGGGCCTTGATGAATCAAGGGGCTTCGTTAAAAGATGAGTAATGAAACAAGCTCTGACGTAACTTGCATTCGACGTAGACTTTTACCTGCTTACATCTATAGCGTATGTTTGCACTTCCATACAAAAGAATATCTATCTATCTATCTATCCATCTATCTATCTATCTATCTATCAATATATATATATATATATACCTATATATATATATATATATATATATATATATATATATATAGGTATATATATATATATATATATATATATATATATATATATTCAAATAAGACACAAATACATCTTAAATATCGAATTCGCTCTAACTCGAGATCAAAGACCAAAAGGATAAGTAATTTTTTAATAATAGTAATAATAATAATAATAATAATAATAATAATAATAATAATAATAACGACAACAACAATAACAACAACAACAACAACAACAACAACAACAACAACAACAATAATAATAATAATAATAATAATAATAAATACACGCACAAAATTAAGCATGCCAAACAAGAAGTGACTATAGCCTAAGCCCAAAGGCAAGGAAACCTTTTATTTCCCACATACACACACAGATGCGTTACAACAATTCTATGGTATAATCTAAACCACCTGATGAAAACACGCTCGTTAATTTCACCAGGATATTAACGCTAAAACAACCAAATATATTTCACCAAATGATTATCATTTGGAATGACAGCAGGGCGCAGAGCACCAAGCCATAATGTCAAATTAATGGCATTCCGGTTTAAATAGCAGAAATATATTATATTACGGGATAAAAACACATTAATTCTCCATGCAAACCAAATTAAAGACATTCCACTTAAAATACAGCAGCATTTTTATACCGCAGAATGGGGAACAGTGAATTAAATTATACCGAGGCTAAACAAGAATAAAATTAATGGTTTGTTTCGGCTATATATCATCCACCACTGAACTAAAAAAAAAATGCTGCATGAATTTATGCATGGAACGAATTAAACTCTACCTAATAACAATAAAACAATATATGCTGCAAATAAATTATTACAGTTAAATGGAGTACAACTTTTCGAGGATGTACAGGACAGTTATATAGATTAACATGGCAATGGCCAGACTATTTGCCATAACCTCTGTACCATGGTCTTCCACTGTCTTGGGTTAGAGTTCTCCTCCTTGAGGATACACTCGAGCACACTATTCTATCTTATTTCTCTTCGTCTTGTTTTGTTAAAGTTTTTATAATTCATATAGGAGATATTTATTTTAATGTTGTTACTCTTCTTAAGATATTCCTATTTTCCTTTTCTCCTTCCCTCACTGGGCTATTTCCCCTGTTGGAGCCTCTGGGCTTCTAGCATCCTGCTTTTCCAACTAGGGTTGTAGCTTAGCTAATAATAATAATAATAATAATAATAATAATAATAATAATAATAATAATAATAATAATAATAATAATAATAATTCCTGTCTGTCAATCATTTACTTTAAGCTTATATTTACGATGCTTTGTGGCCCTATTGGTAACGTCTCTCTCTGGTGATTGCCAGACGGGGGTTCGAGCCTAGTTCCTTTAGTGTCTGCAACCTTACCATTCTTGCGAGCTAGGGATGCGGGGGGGGGGGAGCCTATAGATCTATCTGCTGAGTCATCATCAACCATTACCTAGCCCTCCTTGGTCCTAGCTTGGGTGGAGAGGGGGACTAGAGCGCTGATCATAATATGGTCAGTCTCTAGGGCATTGTCCTGCTCGATAGGAAAATGTCACTGTTCCTTGCCTCTGCCATTCATGAGAGGCCTTAAACCTTTAAACCTTATTTCCATGAAAATGGATGCTCAATGGAGCTATTCATTCGAGTTAAAGAATATTGCATCCTGTGTTTTACTATAAACATGCCATATGAGATATCTGGTCACATATTTAGCTGTTATATATCTTCTTTTGGAAATATTACAATCGTATGGAATAAAAAAAGAAATAGAAAAAACATTATATTGCAAAAATGAAAACTTTAAATTAAATATAAATATTCTTTTGGAAATATTACAATATCGCTATGGATTTTTTTTAAAATAATAAATAATTATATATCAAAACTAAAAACTTTAAATATTATAAATATTCTTTTGGAAATAGTAAGATATCGTTATAGATTTTTAAAAAATGAATACCGAATTATATTTCAAAACCAAAAACATTAAATATTATGAATATTCTTTTGGAAACATTACAATACCGTTATCGAATTTCGTTAATGAACAAAAAATACTTATAATACAAAACTAAAAACATATTCACTATAAATATTCAATTGGAAATATGATAATTTCTTTACCGAAATCTTGAAATTGACAAAAGAATTATATTTCAAAGTTGAAACAATATGATAAAAATTCTTGAAACATGACAATAATGGTTAACGAAATGAAAAACAGAATTAATAATTGTATTATAAAACTAAAAACATTAAATATGATAAAAATTCTTTTTGATTTGAAAAGTGACAAAATAAATATAATAAAAAGCTTAAAAA
>NC_090765.1:56805560-56815560 GCF_036898095.1 Palaemon carinicauda | reverse complement strand
CTCTCTCTCTCTCTCTCTTCTCTCTCTCTCTCTCACATAATCCACAAAACTCGACGGGCCATCAAGTGCATAATATCAGCTTTACCTCAACTGTGGAAAGGGTTGATAGTAATCGAAAATAAAAACCAAAAAGTACATTAGCCTAAACCTAAACCACAACTCCACTTGAACCTCTTAAAACCTTTTATTGTGTTTGAAGGATTTCAAAATCCAATCAACACATGTGATGGCCCATGTGGTAACGTCCCTGACTGCTGAACGCCATACTGGGGTTCGAGTCCCGCTCAAACTCGTTAGTTCCTTTGGTCGCTGCAACATCAATATCCTTGCGAACTAAGGACGGGGGGGGGGGGGGGTTTGGAGGGGGCAATAGGTCAATATGCTGAGTTATCACCAGCCATTGCCTGGCCCTCCTTGGTCCTAGCTTGGGTGGAGAGGAGGCTTAGGCGCTGATCTTCAGAATCAAATCAACACATGTGGTGGCCGATGTGGTAACGTCCCTGACTGCTGAACGCCATACTGGGGTTCGAGTCCCACTCAAACTCGTTAGTTCCTTTGGTCGCTGCAGCATCACTATCCTTGTGAGCTAAGGATTATGGGTTTGGAGGGGCCTATAGGTCGATATTCTGAGATATCAGCAGCCATTGCCTGGCCATCCTTGGTCCTAGCTTGGGTGGAGAGGAGGCTTGGGCGCTGATCATATGTATATATGGTCAGTCTCTAGGGCATTGTCCTGCTTGAGAGGGCAATGTCCCTATCCCTTGTCTTTGAACATTCATGAGCGGTCTTTAAACCTTTAACACTTTTAAACACCTAACTACAAGTTTGCAAGATTACGTTAATTTGCGATGAAATGATGAGGTCGTTAAAGGTTTAAAACGGTTTAAAGGCTGATCATGAATGGCAGAGGCAAGGGACAGAAACAATACCCTAGAGACAAGTCATATATCATAGGATCAGCGGCAAAGCCCCCTCTCCATCCAAGATAGGACCAGGGAAGGGCAGGCAATGGCTGCTCTTGACTCAGCGGATACACCTATAGGCCTCCCACAAATTCCCCATCTTTAGCTCAAAAGGATGGTGAGGTTGTGGCCACTAAAGGAATTAACGATTTTGAGCGTTACGAATAAGGCCACAACCACTTATATCCAAGTTATTAAAAGTATAGTCGCCTATTGGCCGAGTCCTAAGACATCAATAGTTCAGAAGGATGACCTCAGGGTTGTTAAGGTGGGTCATTTCACAGGGGAATGTAACCATCAGCTAAATTTACGTAAGATAACACCTGTTTTATTTATATATATATATATATATTTATATATATATATATATATATATATATATATATATATAAGATGATGGATTGACGAACTAAGAAAGTTTGAGGGTGGTATGGCACAGAAACCCATTCAACAGGCGCAAGTGGAAGGACATGTCTGAGGCCTATGTTCTGCAGTAGACTAAGAACAGCTAATGATATATATATATATATATATATATATATATATATATATATATATATATATATATATATATAACAAATACAGCAGTTTTTAGTCCACTACTGGACAAAAGGCTCAGACATGTCTTCATTCATGTCTCAGAATTAGCCTGTTTTCATTTCCACGGTGACCAGAATTGATCAGCTTTCATCCCCACGCTGACCAACTGAGAATTGGTGACGGAGGGAGACTTTCGTCTAATCACTAACAGCAAACCCACTTAGTATGGGTGGCCCTAACTAGTACACCTTTGCTGATCACCGCCGATACGCAAACCCTTCCACCACGTTAAGGTATCCCCACTCAGAAAGGGATATATATATATATATATATATATATATATATATATATATATATATATATATATATTATATATATATATATATATATATATATATATATATATATATATTATATATATATATATATATAAAGTATATATATATATATATATATATATATATATATATATATATAAAGTATATATATATATATATATATATATATATATATATATATATATATATAAATATATATATATATACTATACTTTATATATATATATATATATATATATATATATATATATATACTTTATATATAATAAAAAATATATATATATATATAAAATATATATATATATATATATATATATATATATATAAAGTATATATATATATATATATATATATATATATATGTATATGTCTGTGTGTGTGCGTGTGTGTTTGCGTGTGGGAAACAGCACTTCCTGACCATATCGCCATACGTCAGAGCGGAGAGAGCAAGCAAATACAGTACGAGTACATCAAAATGCTTCATGAAAAAAAAAAAGTAAATACCATAAACCGTAATTTACACTTGACTTTCAAAAGTCCCTGTTTACAAATAGCTAGGGGAGGAGGTTATCAAATAGCTCTGCCAGTTGGCCCAAACGGTATCTGTCTAATTTAAGTGCAATTGCTGAAGCTTTTTTTTTTTTTTTTTTTTTTTTTTTTTTGTGATGTGAATATTAAGCTGCCAGCGTTCATGGCCGGCCCTCCCCATCAATTAGCAAACGTTCATTTCTCCCAATTTATTGCGAAATTCTGCCAACAGTAAAATCATAGTTGTTGCACAGTATTAAAACAATTCACAATTCCTGCGCTGGCCATCTGGGGGATTGAAACATCCCCCCCCCCTTAGCCCCAGCCCCCACTAAATTCCTCGCCTACGCTGAATTCCCCAGACCCCCCCCCCCTCAAACACCATTTTCCAACACCCCAAACAGAATATACGAGTTAATGTAATAAATATTCAGGAGAGCGAACTACAGACACATAGAGCTCAACTATCAATGTTTCTATTGGACTGCATGCCAAATGGTCCTTATGGCTTGATTGCAAACGGTTGACAGACAGACAAGCAGGATTGACAACTCTCTATTTCTGGGCCATTACAGAAGTATCTAGATACGGTGCTCGGTGTAAACATACATACATGTATGTCTATGTATCCATACTTGAACAGGGCTGAGTAAAGTACGCATGTACTCTGTTAGAAAAACCGTATTCTTAATTGGAGATTCACCGTAAAAATATACTGTCTCAGCCGTATTAAAACCGTATTCGCAATCGGAAATTCACCGTAAAAATATACTGTTCTCAGCCGTATTAAACCGTATTCTCAATCGGAAATTCACCGTAAAAATATACTGTTCTCAGCCGTATAAAACCGTATTCTCAATCGGAAATTCACTGTAAAAATATACTGTTCTCAGCCGTATTAAAACCGTATTCTCAATTGGAAATTCACCGTAGAAATATACTGTTCTCGGCCGTATTAAAACCGTATTCTTAATCGAAAATTCACCGTAAAAATATACTGTTCTCAGCCGTATTAAAACCGTATTCTTAATCGGAAATTCACCGTAAAAATATACTGTTCTCAGCCGTATTTCAGTAAAATATAGGCGACCGTAATTTTTCCTTACTTTGTTATTATCTTTTAGGGGGTTGGTGACCGTAATATCACTCTTTTACGTCATTATATCCGTTTTTAAAACGGTAAAAATCCTGAAATAAATATTGCCAGAAATGTACAGTTTTTTTACTGCAAATTTTTAACATCGTATGTGGATATATGGAAGGGGGAAATACATACATACTTCTGCATTGTATTATTATTATTATTATTATTATTATTATTATTATTATTAAAGTAGGAGACAAACCAGCCCAGTGAGTCAAATTCGACTCTTAACAGAGCTGGCTCGATTAACATCGGGAAGAATTTTTTCTACATTGATGTTAAATGAATAAAAATAAAATACATATTGAATATAATGAAAAAAAAGCAAAATAAAACTGAGATATAGACATCTAAATCTTATCTATAAAAATTATGTTTCTCAAAAAACTTAAAATCCAAAAAAACTGAAAAATTTAGTACTCGAACTTAAATGGACATAACTAAGCAAATATCGGAAATATACACAGTCAAAATAAACGTATTCACTTGCCTCAACCTAAGCCAAAACTTAAACAAGGGTCAGGTGTACATTTGAGTTTGAAACTTGAGTTTGAAAGTTCCCTTGCATTTAAAGATAATGAAACAGGATATGCGAGCGAAATCAATTGCATTCCAGTGAGGTCGAAACTCAATTACAAGAATCACATTTTGATTGTGTTTATGTACATGCGAAAGATATAGAGAGATTGCATGTCGGTGAATGGAACCCACTACCGATTGAATAAAACAAAACAAATGCGTAATACGCAAATGAAAGCGTATATTCGCTTTCACTTACGCAAAATCAATTTCCGATTTAGTAGCATGACGGGCTCAAAAATGCATGGATCTCGGATTACATACGACTCCATTTGCTGAAAGCATTGTTCACACTCCATTCTCTCTCTCTCTCTCTCTCTCTCTCTCTCTCTCTCTCCTCTCTCCTCTCTCTCCTCTCTCTCTCTCTCTCTCTCTCTCTCTTGATTGTAAACATATATGAATACAGAACGGAAACGCGAGAAGCACATAGAGAGAGAGAGAGAGAGAGAGAGAGAGAGAGAGAGAGAGAGAGAGTGAGAGAGAGAGAGATTCCTATATGTATTTGAAACAGAGAGAGAGAGAGAGAGAGAGAGAGAGAGAGAGAGAGAGAGAAAGGTCCATATATGTATTTGCAACCGCGAGAGAAAGAGAGATTCATATATGTGTTTGCAATCGAGAGAGAGAGAGAGAGAGAGAGAGAGAAAGAGAGAGAGAGAGTGAGAGAGAGAGAGAGAGAGAGAGAGAGAGAGAGAGAGAGAGAGAGAGAGAGAGAGAGAGCGTTTGTCTGACTAATTTCTGTTGGTATTGGAAGAGAATATATTCGTTAGGGTTAATTAATGAATTCCATGTCGCTCCCATCAATACCTAGCCCACTCGTTCTCCTTTCATCAGAAACAAGAGTGACTGAACGCCCATGGTAAATATTCTGGCAACGAGGATGACTGAACAGTAACGATATTGACTGAAACGTAGCGAGAAACGTTTTGGTTACTAATAATTACTGTTCAGCGATGAGAAACGTTTCATTAACGTGATTGACTGACCCGTAATGAGAAACGTTTCAATTTCTGATATTTACTGATCAGCACCGATAAAGGTTTCAATTACTGATAATTATTGATCAGCGATGAGAAACGTTTCAGTAAACAATATTGACTGAAAGGTAATGAGAAACGTTTCAAGTACTGTTCAGCAATGAGAAACGTTCCAGTAAACAATATTGACTGAAAGGTAATGAGAAACGTTTCAAGTACTGTTCAGCAATGAGAAACGTTCCAGTAAACAATACTGACTGAACCGTAATGAGAAACGTTCTAATTACTGACAATTATTGATCAGCAATGAGAAACGTTTCAGTAAACGATATTAACTGAATCATAATGAGAAACGTTTTCATTGCTGATAATCATTGATCAGCGATAAAAAAAACGTTTCAGTAACGATATTGACTGAACCGTAATGAGAAACTTTTCAATACGTGATAATCATTGATCAACGATGAGAAACGTTTCAGTAATGATATTGACTGAACAGTAATGAGAAACGTTTCAATTACTGACAATTAATGTTCAGCGATGAAAAACGTTTCAGTAAATGATATTGACTGAAACGTAATGAGAAATGAGAAACCATAATGATAAACGTTTCAGCAACGATATTAACTGAACCGTAATGATAAACGTTTCAGCAATGATATTAACTGAACCGTAATGATAAACGTTTCAGCAACGATATTAACTGAAACGTAATGATAAACGTTTCAGCAACGATATTAACTGAACCGTAATGATAAACGTTCAGCAACGATATTAACTGAACCGTAATGATAAACGTTTCAGCAACGATATTAACTGAAACGTAATGACACACGTTCCTGTAACGATAATGACTAAAACCGTAATGATAAACATTTCAGTAATGATATTGACTGAACCTAAGGATAAACGTTTCAACAACGATATTGACTGAATCGTTATGATAAACATTTCAGCAACGATATTAACTGAGCTGTAATGAAACGTTTCAGCAACGATACTGACTGAACCGTAATGATAAACGTTTCAGTAACGCTATTGACTGAACCGTAATGAGAAACGTTTCATTAACAATATTGACTGAACCGTAATGATAAAAGTTTCAGTGACAATACTGACTGAACTGCAACGAAAAACGTTTCAGTAACGATATTGACTGAACCGTAATGAGAAACGTTTCAATTACTGATAAATTAACTAATGAACAGCAACGAGAAACGTTCCACTAACGATGATAACTGACCTACGATGAAAAATTAATTCAAACAACAAAGGCAACAGAACCACAATGAAGAATATCGCAATACCAACGTTGATTGATCGACAATGAGAAACAGCGAAGCAATACCAAAAAAAAGCAAAATTCCAGGCAGAAGGCTTCACGCGAGGCTTATCCTTGACCATTCCAGGGATTGCTGGAATGGACCTGAAATAGTTTTCCAGGTTAAGTGAGATGTTCTGATTGAGTCTCGGTCTGTATTATTCCCCCGGGCTATTGTACTCGGTACAATGTGCAGTTTTCGTTTCCCCTAGCATAAACCGTGTGGTTTTCCAGGGTATTACACCTTTCATGAATCAATTGCTTTTTTTTTGGTGGGGGGAGTGTTTTTTTATGACGTATCGAGCTACGATAGAACAAGCCTTGGTTGTGATTAAAGTAACACAATACTCTACACGGATTCATTGGTTTACTGTACAGTTCCTGTGGCCTTATTGGTAACGTCTCTGCCTGGTGTTTGCCAGTCGGGGGTTCGAGTCCCGCTCAGACTCGTTAGTGACATTACTGTCTGCAACCTTACCATCCTTGTGAGCTAAGGTTGGGGTGTTTGGGGGAGCCTATAAGTCTATCTGCTGAATCGTCAGCAGCCACTGCCTGGCCCTCCCTGGTCTTAGCTTGGGTGGAGAGGAGGCTTGGGCGTTGATCATATAATATATGATCAGTCTCTAGGGCAATGTCCTGATTGCTAGGGCAATGTCCTATCCCTTGCCTTTGCCATTCATGAGCGACCTTTAAACCATTAAAACCAGGCTAAATGCCCTTTGAATTTTTTCAAGGTTAAGAGTTCCATTTGAATGATGGTTTCTGGATCTCTATTTACCTTATAATTAAATTCATTTGTGTTAGGTACAATTATCATGAATAAGTAAACAAATAAATGAATGCCTTTTGTGGGCTCCGATCCTCATATCTAATACGAATGTTTTCAAGGTGAAAGTTCCATTTTAATGTTGGTTTCTTTATCACTCAATTATTTAATAATTGAATTAATATATCGTATGTACAATTATCATGAATAAGTTAATAAAAAAATGAATAAATGCCTTTTGTTGTTGTTTCTGATTGTCATATTTCATAAGTATATTTTCAAAGTAAGAGTTCCATTTCAATTTTGATTGCCTTATCATTCAATTACTTAAATTAATTTATCATGATTAAGTAAATAAACAAATGAATAAGTAAATAACTCCCGTAAAAACTGAAATATGAAGGAATTAGATTCCTATTATTCTAAAGCTCCACTAATGAATTGAAATACCTCATTGATAACATTATCTTACGGAGGATTTAAAACAAGGGATCTCTCTTGTGTTATTAAGGATCTGTTTATTAATAAATCATTTATCCTTTGCTAATTTATTCTGACTGAGATTACTAAGAATCTATTAATTTGCTTTGGGATTAATTAACATCGATAACCATTCAGTGATCGTTTAAACGTCTGTCATGAATAGCAGAGGCAAGTGACAGTGACATTGCCATAGCAAGCAGAACAATGTTCTAGAGACTGGCCCTCTCTCTCACAATGAAAGCAGTGTTATCAACCGTAGGGACAGATGGCCCCTAAGTTTAAAGGTAACTCATGAATGGCAGAGGCAAGAGGCAGCGACATTGCCATAGCAAGCAGGACAATGCCCTAGACTAGAGACTGACCCTTTCTCACAAAATGAAAGCAGTGTTACCAACCATAGGGACAGATGGCCCCTAGGTTTAAAGGTTTAAAGGTCGCTCGTAAATGGCATGGGCAAGGGACAGTGACATTCCTCTACTAAGCAGGACAATGCCCTAGAGACTCACCAAATATACATATAATCAGCGCCCAAGACTATTTCCACCCAAACTAGGACCATGGATTTCCAGGCAATGGCTGCTGATGACTCAGCAGAGAGACCTATAGGCTCCCCCAAACCCCTCCCCTCCTTAGCTCATAAGGATGGTGAGATTACAGCGACCAAAGGCACTAACGAGTTTGAGCGGGACTTGAACCCCAGGCTGGCGTTCACCAGTCAGGGACGCTACCACATCGGCCACCACAAGCCTAAAACATAAAGAAATAATTACAATAACTTTGTTACTTTAGTCGTATCTAATGTTTAATCTGTTCAGGACAATGCATAAAAAACTATAGGGGCACTCAGTAGAGCGCAGAACTCCGCCACGGCAGCTTATTTTACGAATTTTTGCTCGACCTCGACCTTGAAGTTTGACCTTATCATTAATTGGTGTGGATTTTCATACACTCAAATATGAACTAAGTTTGAAGTCTCTGTTACAACGATGTCAAAACTTATAGTTGATTACGTGAATTGGACATTTTGCTTGACCGTGACCTTGACCTTCCAAAATCTAATAATTTCTAGTTTCTTTACATAATAGTTAATCTCTGCAAGTTTCATTATTCTACGATTAAAATTAAGGCCTGGAAGCTGTTCACAAACAAAAAGACAAATACACAAACATTACACAAACAGGGGGTAAAACATAACCTCCTTCCAACTTCATTATTCCTAAACGAAATAGTGCTGCCTTGAACGATCATAATACCTCCCTTCAAGACTTCTCTAAGACTCTTGGTCAAAAGCGACCTTTACATTTCCAGAAAGACCTCAGCACCTTTTAAACATCCGCAGACCTCCGCCAAGGCACCAAGGAATATCATTGTTGTTGTTGTTTAAGATTGCCTGGCCCTTTTGGCCAGACACGGGCTCTTGCAATCTTGCAGCCCGTAGGTGTTTAGGTAGGATATATTGGGATAGGTAGTTGGGATGGGGGATATTCTGCAACTTTTATTCTAGGATATTGGGATAGGTTTTGGGTTGTGATGGCTTGTTTTGAGAAAGAAGTAATTGACTGTGGGAAGGGGATACCTTCCCACGAGCCCACTGGCTCCAGTCGTAGTTAGAGAAAAAAAAATTATAGTAGTAAGTCCCGATAAGTAGGAGAGCTCGGGAAGGAGTTGAGAAGTTTTAGTTGAAGATAATAGTATAGGTGAAGTAAAAAAAAAACTTCTTAGTAGTTTAAGCTTAAGTTGTGAGGTGAAGGGATAGAGTGAGATTTCAGCTGAGTAGGAGAGCTGAAAGGAGGGAGTGTCAAATGGCAAATTACAATGACTTGAATCTTATTTATCATTGTTTTGGGGGAAGGAGGTTACCAATAAACCGAACAACTATCTGAAAGCTTAAAAAAAGACTATAATGATGTTGAAATCGAAGGAGAAATGCAAAATTTAAACCAAACGTTAAGACAGGTAACAACGCACCAAAAGTGCGCGAGACTTGTTTAAGGCAGAAAGACATAGCCAAGCAACAATTCTAAAACCCCTGTTCTTGACCAGCTTAAAGTTTAGACTTGTTCTCTATTTTTATGAGAAGGAAAGAGGCAAAACCCTGTTGTTACTGCTAATAGCCTGAAATGCATTTGGTGCACCAGGCGTGAAATCTCCCTGGAAAAGCCCCGATGAGGGACTAAGTGATTTTAAACATTCCTTTCATATGGGGAAAGTTATTATTCTTCGACGGAAAAAAAAAAAATACAAATATGAAGAGCTTCGGGGCTCGGAAGGGTGTTAACCATTTGGTTACCTAATATCAAAACTCAAAAAAAAAACAAGAAAAGGATAGTAAATTGAGTGTGACTTGTAGGGGAAAGTTCTGCAA
>NC_090765.1:56778060-56800560 GCF_036898095.1 Palaemon carinicauda | reverse complement strand
AATTACCACCGCTCGAAAATTCTTCTGTGCGGCAGCGTGTGAAGAACCTCGTTGATCTTCATATATTTCTAAATAACGCGGATAAAACTGCACAGCATCAAACCAGTCGTGTGAAGCAAGCCTAACCTAATATCGTGTCTCTGGTAAATCACCACCGCTCGAAAATTCTTCCGCGCGGGCAGCGTGTGAAGGATAGTTGATCTACGTTTATTTTTAAACCGCGCGGAAAAAAACCCAGCTGGCATGAAGCAAGCCTCAAATCAACTACTTTAAACCAAACAGAAGTAAATTCTATACATTTCTACGATTCTAAAAGAAAGATCTTCCCTCCAATTAGTGTTTCTTCCCACATCCTTTGTTAGATTACTGTTCATAGAGATGAATACCATGTTGGATATGGCCACTGGATTCTGGATTCAGGATTCTGGCTTCATTGTATGTCCATTGCTATTGTGCAGGCCGCTCCGGACAGACAAGGGATTCGCGTTTCAAAATAATCACGCAGCGCTAAATCTAAGAGTGACCTCATGCAGCCATTGTTTTATTTCTTTCAGTTTCAAAATACAGAACTGTATTGGGGCTTCGTTTCTCTGGAAACATTTCGTAAGATCTGTATTGTACTCATGTTCTTCATTTGCTTTTGGCAGTGTTCGATACAATTACTGTGAAAATACATACACACACACTATAGATATATATATATATATATATATACAGTGTGTGTGTGTGTGTGTGTGTGTGCGTGTGTGTAGGTTTTTTCACAGTATTTGTATCGGACACTGCCAAAAGACCTTTGACCTAGGACTTTCAAAATTAAATCAGTTCCACATTTCAACAAAAAACTAATCCCAGAAAGTTTCACTTCTCTGAGTAAAAATTGTGGCCAGGAAGTTGTTCGCACAGATAAACAAGGGCGAAACGTAACCTCCGCCTATCTTCGTTGGCGGAGGCAATCAAAGATGGAAATACATAAAATAAAACTACTCTCTAACATTGTGGCCAGGACGTTGCCCACACATAAACAAACAGGGGCGAAAACATAACCTCCCCCTAACTTTGTTGGCGGAGGCAATCAAAGATAAAAATGCACAAAAAACACTACTCTATGAGTAAAAAATATGGCCAGGAAGCTGTTCACACACAAACAGACAAACAGGGGCAAAAACGTAACCTCCCCTTATCTTTGTTTGCGGAGGTAATATAAGATAAAAATACATAAAAAAAAAACTACTCTATGAGTAACATTGTAGCCAGGAAGTTGTTCACATACAAACAAACAGACAAACGTACCCTCCTCCTAACTTCGTTGGCGGAGGTAATCAAATATAAAAATACATAAAAAAAGTAGTCTTCGAGTAACACTGTGACCAGGAAGTAGTTCACGCAAACAAACAGACAAACAGGGTCGAAAACATAACCTCCTCCTATCTTCGTTGGCGGAGGTAACCAAAGATAAAAATACATGAAAAAGTACTCTATGAGTAATATTGTGCCCAGAAAGTTGCTCACACAAACAAGCAGGGGCCAAAACATAACCTACCCCTATTTTCGTTGGCGGAGGTAATCAAAGATAAAAATAAAAAAAAACTACTCTATGAGTAACATTGTGACCAGGAAGTAGTTCACACAAACAAACAGAAAAACAGGGTCGAAAACATAACCTCCCCCTATCTTCGTTGGCGGAGATAATCAAAGATAAGTATACGTAAAGAAAGCCAAGTAATTCAGTTTTTCTACATTCCAGGATATGTATTTTTCCATCCAGTTATTTGGCGGTGTGGCGTGGCGTGGCGCAGTTTCGCGGTCTAGTAGCAGCTGAGTTTTATTGCTTTCATTTCGTACAATTCATCAAGGCCCCGTTGTTGTTGATGTTTGAATATTCATGCCTGCCGTTTCATCATAGATTTCGGACAAGCCGAAAGTACGATACAGGAGGGGTAGGGGAATGGAGAGTGCGGTAGGTTGGAAAAAAGAGAAGGCCCATTCGGATGGTGAAGTGAGGGGGAGAGGTTGGAAAAAGAGAAGGCACATTTGGACAGTGACGACAGGGGGAGGGGTTGAAACAAAGAGTAGTCACATTTGGACAATAAAAAGAGAGGTAGAGGTTAGAAAAAGAGAAGTCCCATTTGGACAGTGAGAAGAGGGGGAGAGGTTGGAAAAAGAGAATGCTCATTCGGACACTGAAGAGAGGGGGGAGAGGTTGGAAAAAGAGAAGACACATTCGGACACTGAAGAGAGGGAGAGAGGTTGGAAGAAGAGAAATCAAATTCTGACAGTGAAAACAGGGAAAGAGGTTGGAAAAACAGAAGGCCCATTCGGACGGTGAAGAGAGGGTAAGAGGTTGGAAAAAGAGAAGGCCCAAACGGATATTGAAGAGGGGGAGAGGTTGGAAAAAGAGAATGCTCATTCGGACACTGAAGAGAGGGGGGAGAGGTTGGAAAAAGAGAAGACACATTCGGACACTGAAGAGAGGGGGGAGAGGTTGGAAAAAGAGAAGACACATTCGGACACTGAAGAGAGGGAGAGAGGTTGGAAAAAGAGAAATCAAATTCTGACAGTGAAAACAGGGAAAGAGGTTGGAAAAACAGAAGGCCCATTTGGACGGTGAAGAGAGGGTAAGAGGTTGGAAAAAGAGAAGGCCCAAACGGATATTGAAGAGGGGGAGAGGTTGGAAAAAGAGAAGGCACATTTGGACAGTGAAGAGAGAGGGGGAGAGGTTGGAAAAAGAGAAGTCACATTCTGACACTGAAGAGAGGGGGAAAGGTTGGAAAATAGAAGGCATATTCGGACAGTGAAGAGAGAGGGGGAGAGTTTGGAAAAAGAGAAGTCAAATTCGGACACTGAAGAGTGGGGGAGAGGTTGGAAAAAGAGAAGGCCCATTCGGACGGTGATGAGAGGGGGAGAGGTTGGAAAAAGAGAAGTCACATTCGGACAGTGAAGACAGGAGGAGAGGTTGGAAAAAGAGAAGTCACATTCGGACACTGAAGAGAGGGGGGAAGGTTGGAAAAGAGAAGGCATATTCGGACAGTGAAGAAAGAGGGGGAGAGTTGGGAATAAGAGAAGGCACATTCTGTGGAGGTATAAAAGGAGAACAGTCAAACAATCCACCCCCCACCCCCCACCCCCCTTTATTCTAACTCGCCAATCACTACGACTGCCCTTCGCTCATGCATCAATCTCACCCTCTGCGAGAGCATCCAAGTCGGAAATGCAGTTCAGCGAGTTGTAAACAACGAGTATATTGAAATCGGATTGCAAAGAGTGGCAGGGCTATATAACCTTCCTTAGACTGGCGGATTCTATCAGTTTCTGTTCTCTATTTTTCGGACTGGTGGGAGAGTTCAATATGATGTTTCAGAAATGATTCATCGGTTTTGCGAAGGTGTTTTCAGATTTAATACAAATAGAATATTTAAATTAGTAATGGGATTAGAAACATGAATTTGTTACAAAATATCACATGCTAACTAATATATTATACATATATACTGTATACATATATAAAACAACAACAAACAACGCAGGACAAAGGCCTCAACGATATCAATTCATGTCTGGAGTTTGGCCAGCTTTCCTCACCAAACTGACCACTGCGGATTCGTGTGTATATATATATATATATATATATGTGTGTGTGTGTGTGTGTGTGTGTGTGTGTGTGTGTGTGTGTGTATATATACATATTCAAATAAGCCATATATCTTAATAAACTAATGTCTGGATTCTTTTAACGACCTCGGGGTCAAAGCCCTAAGCGAAACCATCAAAGGCAATAACATCTGACAGGCCGGGATTCGAACTTTGGTCCAGAATGCTTAAATGACATGGGAAATACCATTTATCCACTAAATAGCTAAATGGTATTGTCACTGTCATACAAGTATCCTGAACCAGAGTGAGAATCCCGGCCGGTCAGATGCTATATTCTTTGAGTGGTTTCGTCTAGGGCTTTGATCCCAAGGTCGGTAAGAGAATCCAGACATTAAAATATTGAAATATATGTCTTATTTGAATATGAAAAAAATACGTCTAAATGTGCAAAATTTATCATATATATATATATATATATATATATATATATATACCACTTACTGTTTTTACTTCCCCCTTTAACCTTAATATGTACTCAAACACTTCCCACTGCTCATATGACCCCCTCGTGTAGTTTTACAAATTAATTGTGTCCCTTACCAACCCCAACACAGCCCAATCCATTATTTTTTTCTTGTATGCTCTTCTTATTTCCTTGTTATCAAACTTTTCCCCTTAATTTCCAATCTTCTCTTCAACCAGACCTTTACTCTATCTTAGCTTTTAGTTCAGCTAAATAAATCTCAGATGTACCTGCAATCATATCTCTGATCGCCAATTCATTTATCAACAGCCTTTTTCATTTTACTATGTATTAACGCATAATCTCAAGTATTTTTAAAAACAATCAGCCCTTTTACGAAAAAAAATAAGCATCTTGGCCTTCTTACTCACTACAGAAACCAAACATACCCTAACGCCATCTATGAATCTCTTACTTTAGTATTCATGTCTACTAGCACACCCACTCTTCAATATTTTCCAAACTCCATCAGGCAGACTCTCCCTGTTCTTTTTTCTTTGATATTCGTGAGTTATATGACAATATCTTCTTGAAGATATTAGCCTAATTCTACCTCTATCCAATTTCAATGTCTCCCTCATAATAATCAAATAAGAAGTCACTTTGTCTTAACATATATAAATTTATATGTAGATATCATGCCATCTTTATTCTGAACGAGGACCCTAAGATATTATCCCATCTTTTTTTAATATCAATTTCTATTCATATTTACTTTCCCTGATGAAAACTTTTGGATCTATAGACATTCATCCTTTCTCTCTCTCTCTCTCTCTCTCTCTCTCTCTCTCTCTCTCTCTCTCTCTCTCTCTCTCACTTCATAGCTCAAATGGTAGCCCGTTTACCAGGCAAATTTTCCGGCTGGCAGCTTGGGAGGGGGCGGAGAGAGCGAGAGAGAGATAGAATTTTGGAGGTAAGTGATCATCAGAGTACCTCCTATAAAGTTTATATTGTGATCTCATAATAGATAACGGGAGGGTTTAGATTAGGCAATTCACACCCAAACGGATCCCCTCCCGATTGGGTGAAACCAATAGTAAAATTTTCTTTTCCCTCTCTCTCTCTCTCTCTCTCTCTCTCTCTCTCTCTCTCTCTCTCTCTCTCTCTCTCTCTCTCTCTGAACTGAAAGACATAGCACTCGCGTTCAGGTGCCTCATTAGAGAAATTGCAGGAGAGATTTTAAAGACTACATGATACAGATAAATGGAGGTACTTTTTCATTCTTTAGTTAATGGGAAATATTCTCTCTCTCTCTCTCTCTCTCTCTCTCTCTCTCTCTCTCTCTCTCTCTCTCTCTCTCTCTCTCTCTCTCTCATTACGAGTAATGTTCCTCTTTTCAGTTTTCCCAAACAGTGTTTACAGTTATGTCTCTCCAATTTCCTAAATTGTCTCCTCTTTTACATATCTGACGAACAAATATCTTGGCAAGAGATTAAATTGAGTTATTGTAAATAACTTTCAAACCTACAGTATATAAAAATATCAGACTTAAAACTCTTTGATAATACTTCTACATTATTATGATATCCTAGCTTCATATGCGTTTAAAACTTGAGGCATTCTGATTATTTTGATCTCATCAAACATTCAAGTAATTCTAAAAAAAACTTAATTTTATTCCTTAAAAAAAAAAAAAAAAAAAAAAAAAAAAAAAAAAAAAAAAAAAAAAAACACTGAGATTTATGCTCACCTAAAAAATATATCGCCGATTTTAATTGTACGAATTATGGTTTACAATCATATTTTATTTATATTTTATATGTATATATCCCAAGATTTGGGTAATTATACTTCGCATTTAAAATAAGCTTTTCATTAATTCTTGGACACAAAAGGAATTTTCATACATAAAATAACTTCTAGTTCGTCTTAGATAAACAAACCGATTGAGAAGAGATACGAAGGATTTCTAAATCATAAAAAATAAAAAATTTCTACTCTGTATCACATTTTATTTCCAATTTAGGAAGCTTTATAATCACTATAGAAAACAAAATGTACATGGGCAGGACATATAGTGAGAATGGCAGATAATAGATGAACATTAAGAATAATAGAATGGGTCCCTAGAGAATGCAAACGAAGCAAGGAAAGGAAGAGAACACGAAGGATTGACTATTTAAGAAAATCTTCGGATATATACTGGCATGGGAAGACCATAAACAGACGGGAATGGAAGGACATGTCTGAGGCCATTGGCAGGCAGTAGACTCGTTATGGTTAATGATGATGATGATGATGATGATGATGATGATTGTTAGCAAAAGAATCTTTATTATAAGCCTCTAAGTATCTTGACAGGACGCAAAGCCATCTATTGGATATACGAGTGGTGCGATAAGATATGAAGATGATGATGATGATGATGATGATAGTTACTAAAATAATGAAAATTTAATAAAGAAAACTCTACTCACCAAGATTAAGAAGTTTTTAAACGACTTCATAGTTTTCAATTTAGAAAGACTTACAGTGATTAAAATTAGTGAAAATTGAATAATAAAAAAAAATCTACTTAAAATCAAGATGTTTTAAACGACTTCATCGTTTCCAATTGGGAAAGACTTACAGTAATTAAAATTAGTGAAAATTTGAAAATAAAAAAATTCTACTTAAAATCAAGATGTTTTAAACGACTTCATCGTTTCCAATTGAGAAAGACTTACTGTAGAGTAAATAAAAACAGTGAAAATTGAATAATAAAAATATTCTACCCAAATCAAGACGTTTTAAACATTTTCGTTATGTATCACATTTGATTTCCAATTCAGAAAGCTTTATAGTCATTAAAATAGTGAAAATTGAGTAATAATAATAAAAAAAGAAAAAAAAAAAGATCTTTGCAACTCGTTTTGTATCACATTTCATTTTCCAATTTAGAAAACCTTGTAGTCATTTAAAAGTGAAAACCGAAAAATTAAAAAAAATAAAGTTCTTAGCGAATCTTTCTGTATCACTTTTCATTTCAAATTTAGAAAACCATATAGTTATCAAAAATTAAAAATAAAAAAAATAAAGAAAAAGTTCTTAGCAACTCGTTCTGTATCAAAATTTCATTTCCAATTCAGAAATTAATATAGTCATTAAACAAACAGAAAATTGAGTGATAAACAAAATAAATACTCTCAGCAAAATCCCCCGTGAATGCATCATCAGTAATTGCCCGCGACCAATCCGAGCATCAATCTATGCAACAGCAGTGAGCTGAGCTTCTATCTTTTCAGTCCTCTTCTCTCTCTCTTTCCCTTGAAAACACGTATAACCTGCCAGACTTAATCTGCCGGAGTAAACATATAACTAATTAAGAGCAACGAGTAATCGGAGAGAGTGGTGGTGGTGGTGGCGAGCCCTTCCAGCGTATCGTCTGAGAGAGAGAGAGAGAGAGAGAGAGAGAGAGAGAGAGAGAGAGAGAGGGAGGAGGGGGGGGAGATAGTTGATGATCTCTTTTTAGCTTTCCTTCTATGTCTGTTTATAAAGCCATCTATCATTTCTAAAGAGATATGATAGATGGCTTTATAAACAGACATAGAAGGAAAGCTAAAAAGAGATCATCAACTATCTCCCCCCCCTCCTCTCTCTCTCTCTCTCTCTCTCTCTCTCTCTCTCTCTCTCTCTTCCAAGAGAATTGAGACAACTCTCACCCCTTCTCTCTCAATAGTTAAGCTAACCTCTCTCTCTCTCTCTCTCTCTCTCTCTCTCTCTCTCTCTCTCTCTCTCAAGAGAATTGAGCTAACTCTCACCCCTTCTCTCTCATTAGTTAAGTTCTCTCTCTCTCTCTATAAAGAATTAAGCCAACTCTCACCCCTATCTCTCAATAGCTAAGCTAACCTCTCTCTCTCTCTCTCTCTCTCTCTCTCTCTCTCTCTCTCTCTCTCTCCTCTCTCTCTCTCTCTCTAGAGAATTGAGCCAACTCTCGCCCCTTCTCTCTCAATAGTTAAGTTCTCTCTAGAGAGAGAGAATTGAGCTAACTCTCGCCCCTCTCTCTCAGTAATTAAGCTTACCCACCCTCTCTCTCTCTCTCTCTCTCTCTCTCTTTCTAGGCCACCCCTGCTTCATCACCCCTATCTCTCAATATTTAAGCTAACCTCTCTCTCTCTCTCTCTCTCTCTCCTCTCTCTCTCTCTCTCTCTCTCTCTCAAGAGAATTGAGCCAACTCTCGCCCCTTCTCTCTCAATAGTTAAGTTCTCTCTAGAGAGAGAGAGAATTGAGCTAACTCTCGCCCCTCTCTCTCAGTAATTAAGCTTATCCCCCCCCTCTCTCTCTCTCTCTCTCTCTCTCTCTAGGCCACCCCTGCTTCATCACCCCTATCTCTCAATAGTTAAGCTAACCTCTCTCTCTCTCTCTCCTCTCTCTCTCTCTCTCTCTCTCTCTCTCTCTCTCTCTCTCAAGAGAATTGAGCCAACTCTCGCCCCTTCTCTCTCAATAGTTAAGTTCTCTCTAGAGAGAGAGAATTGAGCTAACTCTCGCCCCTCTCTCTCAGTAATTAAGCTTACCCCCCCCCCCCTCTCTCTCTCTCTCTCCTCTCTCTCTCTCTCTCTCTCTCTCTCTAGGCCACCCCTGCTTCATCACCCCTATCTCTCAATAGTTAAGCTAACCTCTCTCTCTCTCTCTCTCTCTCTCTCTCTCTCTCTCTCTCTCTCTCTCTCTCTAGGCCACCCCTGCTTCATCATTCCCATTAGTTCAGTCATCACAAACTCGTTAAAACAGTCCCTAAACAATTAACTGCTCTCTCTCTCTCTCTCTCTCTCTCTCTCTCTCTCTCTCTCTCTCCTCTCTCTCTCTCTCTCTCTCTCTCTCTCTCTCTCTCTACTATTCCATAGATAGGCCATTTATCTTCCACAGCATAATATACCAACGATTTCGTAACATGACGTCAAATTGTATCTATACATATACATGTATATATATATACATATATATATATATACATATATATATATATATACATATATATATATATATATATATATATATATATATATATATATATATACACATATATGTATATATACATATATACACACATACATAAACATATATATATATATATATATATATATATATATATATATATATATATATATATATATATATATACATATATATATATATACATATAGCAATAGTTGTTAGAATCTCAAAAAAATATCCTAAAATACTTAAAAGATTAAAAATAATACCATTATTAAATTTATTAAAAGTATTATTATCAAAATCATTAACATCATTATTATTATACAATCATTAAAATTATTTAAATTATTCCTTTCAAAATAGAAATGGAAAAATAGATATGAAATTTATAATTTTTTTAAAGTATTACTATTAAAATTATTATTTATACAGTTATTAAAATTATTTCTATTTATTTCAGCATAGAAATTTAGGAATAGATGTAAAATTTATTAAAAAGTAACATTAATATCATCATTATTTATACAGTTATTAAAATTATAATTCTAATTATTCATTTCACCATAGAAAAGTAGTAATAAATGTCAAATTTATTAAAAAGCAATATCAAAATTATCATTATTTATAGTTACCAAATTATCATTTCAATTCGGCGTCAGTGACCTTAGACGTCAGGATGCCAGAAACACTCAAATCAATCAATCAATCAATCATTTCAACTATTCCTTTCAACGCAGAAAAGTAGGAATAGATATAAAATTTCATAATCTGCAAATTCAGCAAATTCCCCATTCCTCCGCCATTTTCATTCATGAAAAAACACAACACAACACCAATAAAACTACGCTTTTCAATGAAGCCATACTTCACATTGCTTTTCCGTCCATTTGCCGCCAATGAACGACCGGGTAATAACTATTATTGCCTTTATAATATCGGCGACATCGACTACAACAATCAACGAGTCATTAAGCATTAATCCGCTAACAAATGACCCATCTATTACAAGCCACTTCATATACAACCCGATCGCTGAATCCCCCTAAAAAACAACGCGCTGGTTCCGACAGATATTAAAATACCTCATTTTCCTCCCCGACGGTTTTATCGTAGGGGGGGAGGAGGGGGGGGGGGAGGAGGAGGGGGGGGCAATCAATTGCAATGCTGCCATTGAAAAGTGAATAGGGGGCTTTATTTATTACGAGTGTGTTGCATTTATGTTTATGGACGCTTGGGACATTATCCCTACTTCATTCATGGTCGTTTTGAGTTGTACTATTCTGGTGATGTAAGGTCTTCGGAGTTTGGCTCAATGCATTTATATATATATATATATATATATATATATATATATATATATATATATATATATATATATATATATATATATATATATATATATATATATATATAAGGAATAGTTTTCGAACAAGAGAGGATTTTGCTCAATGCAATTTTTCTTATATTATTATTATTATTATTATTACTATCCAAGCTACAACCCTAATTGGAAAAGCAAAACGCTATAAGCCCAGGGGCTCCAATAGGGAAAAATAGCCCAGTGAGGAAAGGAAATAAGGAAATAAATAACTGAAGAGAACAAATTAACAGTAAATCATTCTAAAAAAAGTAACAACGTCATAAAAAGACTCATGTCCGCCTGGTCAACAAAAAAGCATTTGCTCCAACTTTGAACTTTTGAAGTTCTACTGATTCAACAACCCGATTAGGAAGATCATTCCACAACTTGGTAACAGCTGGAATAAAACTTCTAGAGTACTGCGTGGTATTGAGTCTTATGATGGAAAAGGCCTGGCTATTAGAATTAACTGCCAGCCTAGTATTACGAACAGGATAGAATTGTCCAGGGAGATCTGAATGTAAAGGATGGTCAGAGTTATGAAAAATTTTATGCAACATGCATAATGAACTAATTGATCGACGGTGCCAGAGATTAATATCTAGATCAGGAATAAGAAATTTAATAGACCGTAAGTTTCTGTCCAACAAATTAAGATGAGAATCAGCAGCTGAAGACCAGACAGGAGAACAATACTCAAAACAAGGTAGAATAAAAGAATTAAAACACTTCTTCAGAATAGATTGATCACCGAATATCTTAAGAGACTTTCTCAATAAGCCAATTTTTTGTGCAATTGAAGAAGACACAGACCTTATATGTTTCTCAAAAGTAAATTTGCTGTCGAGAATCACACCTAAAATTTTGAAAGAGTCATACAAATTTAAAGAAACATTATCAATACTGAGATCCGGATGTTGAGGAGCCACCGTCCTTGACCTACTTACAATCATACTTTGAGTTTTGTTAGGATTCAACTTCATACCCCATAACTTGCACCATGCACTAATTCTAGCTAAATCTCTATTAAGGGATTCACCAACCCCAGGTCTACATTCAGGGGATGGAATTGATGCAAAGAGAGTAGCATCATCTGCATATGCAACAAGCTTATTTTCTAGGCCAAACCACATGTCATGTGTATATAGTATGAAAAGTAATGGGCCAAGAACACTACCCTGTGGAACACCGGATATCACATTCCTATACTCACTATGGTGCCCATCAACAACTACTCTTTGAGATCTACTACTTAAAAAATCAATAATAATGCTAAGAAACGACCCACCCACTCCCAACTGTTTCAGTTTGAAAACAAGGGCCTCATGATTAACACGGTCAAAGGCAGCACTAAAATCAAGGCCAATCATACGAACTTCACGACCACAATCAAGGGATTTCTGTACTGCATTGGAGATTGTAAGAAGGGCATCACATGCTCCAAGGCCTTTACGAAAACCAAATTGCAAACTAGGGAATAGATGATTACCTTCAGCAAACCTATTAAGACGTTTTGCCAGAAGACGTTCAAAAACTTTAGATATGGGAGTTATGGAAATTGGGCGGTAATCAGTGGGACTTGAGCTACCACAAACACATTTACATAGAGGAGTAACATTACCAATTCTCCAACAAGTGCTAAAAGCTCCTCTTCTTGCTAACTTGCGCAAAATAACAGATAACTTTGGAGCTAAGAAATCTGCTGTCTTTATAAAAAAACAAAGGAAAAATACCATTTGGGTCTACACCTCCATAAGCATCAAGGTCCAGTTTTTGAACATAAGGATTTTGCTCAATGAAAATTTTATTTATCGAAGGAATGTTTTTAGAAAAGGAGAGGATTTTGCTCAATGCAATTTTCCTTAGAGCAGGAATGTCTTTTGAAAGGGAGAGGAGTTTGGGTCAATATAAATTTTTTTATAGAAGGAATAGTTTTTGAACATAAGGATTTTGCTCAATGCAAATTTCATTTATCGAAGGAATGCTTTTAGAAAAGGATAGCATTTTGCTCAATGCAAATTTACTTTATCAAAGGAATGTCTTTTGAAAATGAGAGGATTTTGCTCAATGCAAATTTACTTTATCAAAGGAATGTCTTTTAAAAATGAGAGGATTTTGCTCAGTACAATTATCTTTTTTTACATAAGGAATAGTTTTTGAAAACGAGAGGATTTTGCTAAATGCAAATTTGTTTTGTAGAAGGAATAGTTTTTGAAAAGGAGAGGATTTTGAAAAACACCTCAGGCTACTTAAACACACACTCTCTCTCTCTCTCTCTCTCTCTCTCTCTCTTTCTCTCTCTCTCTCTCTCTCTAGCCTACGTTCGATCTCCGGACGAGAATGGAAGGACATAGTCTTAATAATCATACAAAACCAAAAATGATTCTACACCTCAGCTTGGTGAGTTATATACCTGGGCCAAAGCTGGAATGGAAGAAGAAAGAAGCAGAAAAGAAAAAAAAACAGTGATTAATACTACTACTATACCACCATTTCTTAATTAAATCAAAAATACATCATTGAAGTAACCCTTATTCGTACTTGTGGAGAAAACATTTGTCCTTACAATCTCTCTCTCTCTCTCTCTCTCTCTCTCTCTCTCTCTCTCTCTCTCTCTCTCTCTCTCTCTCTCTCTCTCTCTCCAGGATGCCAGAGAACTGCAAATCAATCAATCAATCTCTCTCTCTCTCTCTCTCTCTCTCTCTCTCTCTCTCTCTCTCTCTCTCTCTCTCTCTCTCTCTCTCTCTCTCTCTCTCTCATTTAAAGAGTAAAAAACAATGTACAAATTTATGCATTTTTGAAGGCCAGTTAGTCTTTCCCTCAGCCAACGCATATTTATGAGAAAAACTACCGCAATAGATACGAGTTGTGTAAGCGTGAAATATAAAGTACTTTTTGGCAAATGTTTCCGCTGATTTTAAATGGTAATGACCAACACCTAATGAAACTGCACGTATTTCAACCTGTCTTGGGCTCATGGCATTTTTCCTCTGTGCCCACATAAGAAAAAAGTATTTGAGAGAGAGAGAGAGAGAGAGAGAGAGAGAGAGAGAGAGAGAGAGAGAGAGAGGGAGAGAGAGAGAGAGAGAGAGAGAGAACACTTCTTCAAATATACATTCCACATTTCCAATAAAAGATTACGAATGCCTGATAATATTTTTTGAGATATGAGATTACATTGGGGTGCCATTGCAAAATGTATTGCGAGTTTGTAGTCTCCCCCATCAAGTATAAGTTCGAAATAAAATAATGAAATATAGTTAGAGTTCCTAATAGTTCATCATCCTATCTCAATATTTTTATTCATGGATACACTTTATCTATTAATTATTATATCAAATAATTTCTTTTATATAACTAATATATTGTCTGCTTAGTTTTCTACAATTCTCGGGATTTAGTCACTATGATATAAGCTTGTGTTTTATTATATGAGGATGAAGAAGTAAAAGATATATGTGGTATACATCTCTTTCTGTGTACAGCTGGTGTCCCTATTGCTCGCCCCTGTCTTTTTTGTAAATACGTTGAATAAGTGTACCATGGTCCAAGTTTTGGGACGGGAATTGCTTAATCAAGCCTCTCTTATATAACCATTTTATTATTATTATTATTATTATTATTATTATTATTATTATTATTGTAGTAGTAGTAGTAGTAGTAGTAGTGGTAGTAGTAGTAGAAGTAGTAGTAGTAGTAGTAGTAGTAGTAGTAGTAGTAGTAGTAGTAGCAGTAGTAGAAGTAGTAGTAGTAGTAGCAGTAGTAGTGGTAATAGTAATACCTATGATAATAATAATAATAATAATAATAATAATAATAATAATAATTCCTCTTACAATCTATATGAAAACTGAGGGAAAAAAATATCGCGAGGTTAAATTAACTAAATAAAATAAAATAAAATAAACTACTCAAAAGAAGTCAAATAACTGCCTTTATAGATTGTCCTTTAGAAAATAAAATATTACAAATAAAACCCCCCCTATTATTCTAGTAACTCTCTCAACCCCCAACAACGCAAAGGCAGCATTACAATCGACACTGCAATCAACAGAAATAAACTTTCTCTTTTAAGTCAATGAACGCGGACTAACAGCTTTTAAACTTGCCTAATATTTCAGGGGGGGACAGAGATAAAGAATCCGCGGCTTCATTTACATTTAGATGCCACTCCATCAACGCGGTCTCTGTACAGAACGAATCTAGCGAAGATGGAAGTTGGAGAATTGTGAAGGAGGAATTTGGAGAATCGCGAAGGTGGAAGTTGGGGAGTCGCGAAGATGGAAGTTGGAGAATCAAGAAGATGGAAGTTGGAGAATCGAGTTAGAGAATTGCGAAGGTGGAAGTTGGATAATCGCAAAGATGGAAGTTGGAGAATAACAAAGGTGGAAGTTGGAGAATCGCGAAGGTGAAAGTTGGAGAATTGCGAAGGTGGAAGTTGGAGAATCAAGGAGATGGAAGTTGGAGAACCGCAAAGATGGAAGTTGGAGAATCAAGTTGGAGAATTGCGAAGGTGGAAGTTGAAGAATCGCGAAGATGGAAGTTGGCGAATCAAGAAGATGGAAGTTGGAGAATCAAGGAGATGGAAGTTGGAGAATCAAGGAGATGGAAGTTGGAGAATAACAAAGGTGGAAGTTGGAGAATCGCGAAGGTGGAAGTTGGAGAATCGTGAAGGTGAAAGTTGGAGAATTGCGAAGGTGGAAGTTGGAGAATCAAGAAGATGGAAGTTGGAGAACTGCAAAGATGGAAGTTGGAGAATCGAGTTGGAGAATTGCGAAGGTGGAAGTTGAAGAATCGCGAAGATGGAAGTTGGCGAATCAAGAAGATGGAAGTTGGAGAATCAAGGAGATGGAAGTTGGAGAATCAAGGAGATGGAAGTTGGAGAATAACAAAGGTGGAAGTTTGAGAATCGCGAAGGTGGAAGTTGGAGAATCGTGAAGGTGAAAGTTGGAGAATTGCGAAGGTGGAAGTTGGAGAATCAAGAAGATGGAAGTTGGAGAACTGCAAAGATGGAAGTTGGAGAATCGAGTTGGAGAATTGCGAAGGTGGAAGTTGAAGAATCGCGAAGATGGAAGTTGGCGAATCAAGAAGATGGAAGTTGGAGAATCAAGGAGATGGAAGTTGGATAATCGCGAAGATGGAAGTTGGAGAATAACAAAGGTGGAAGTTGGAGAATCGCGAAGGTGGAAGTTGGAGAATTGCGAAGATGGAAGTTGGAGAATCACGAAGATGGAAGTTTTACTCAAGGAAAGAGGTGCATTTGTATATTTTCTTGAAGAAAGAATGCATTTAAACAGTTTTCTCATGGAAAGAGGTGTATTTAAAAAAAGGTATATTTGACAAAGTTTTTTAAGGAAACAAGTACATCTAACAAATTTTTTTTTTAAGAAGAGAGGTACATTTGACTAAATTTATTAAGGAAAGAGGTGCATTAGACCAATTTTCTTAAGGAAAAAAGTGCCTTTAACAATTTTCTTAAAGAGAGAGGCACATTTGACCTTTTCTATAAAGGAAATAGATGCTTTTGACAGTTTCTTACTCATTTTCATAAGAAAAAGTGTGCATTTGACAATTTTCTTAAAGACATGCATTTGACCATCTTCGTATGGAAAGAGTTCCATTTGACCTTTTCCTAGAGGAAAGAGGTAAAATTTGACCAGTTTCTAGAAGAAAGGGGTGCAATTTGACCATTTTCTAGAGGATAGAGGTGAAATTTAAAAATTTTTCTAGAAGAAAGAAGTGTAATTTGACCATTTTCGAGATCAGAGAGGTGCAATTTGACCATTTTCTAGAGGAAAGAGGTGCAATTTGACCATTATCTAGATTAAAGAAGGGCAATTTGACCATTTTCTAGAGGAAAGAGGCGCAATTTGACCATTTTCTAGAGGAAAGAGGTGCAATTTGACCAATTTTCTCTAGGTAAGAGGTGCATTTGACCATTCAAACAAACAAGAGCTTTAGACCATTATGTTAAGGAAAGAAGTGCATTTGACAATTTAAACAAACAGGTGCATTTGACCATTTTCTACAGGGACATTTAAAAACCAATAACAAGAGACTCTATATCCACCGTCACATTAAATATGGATTCCCTCTCATTTCAATAACACACACACACATACACACACAAAACAAAACAAAAAATCGAACTGGTCTTTCAGAAATTCGTGCTTTTGTAATTCGTTCTCCCCTTTAGGTAAATTCTGGGGCTATTTTTCATTTCCCGGCCTGCGTTCACTCCCAATAATTTTCACACGTCGCCTCATCTCTCCCCTTCTGTTCATTATCTGCCCTCGCCCTTTCATTTTCACTCTTCCCTCTACCAATCATTCAGTATTTCTCAGTCGAATATTCCCCCTCTTAGATGATCCCGTGCCTTTAAAACATACATATACATACATTTCTAGAATTTAGTGCGCTCGATTCGCGAACAAAGGAATGCGGGATATTGCATTTTGGAAGCATTCGGATTGAGAAGATGGACGATTTCGTAAAGAACTTTAACGAGACATTTCTTTTTCTTATGTATGGCGCATACATCCAAACTATATATCTTCATTTGTTCTTATATATGGCACATATGTCCAAGTTATTTTTCTTAATTCCTTTTCCTTACATATGGCACCTATGTCCAAGTTATTTTTCTTAATTCTTTTTCCTTACATATGGCATATATACCCAAAATGTTTTTTTTTTCCTTACATATGGCACATATGTCCAAGTTATTTTCCTTAATTCTTTTTCCTTACATATGGCACAAACACCAAAAACGAGCATTTTATTTGTTCTTACATATGGCAAATATGTCCAAGCTATTTTTCTTAATTCTTTTTTTTCGTACATAAGGCAACTATGTCCATGCTATATGTCCTTTATCATATATGCAGTATATCAGTGATATTATATGATACAGTCAGATTCGAAAGACATAAAAATATGTAACTTACAAATATATGTTGGTTCATCTCCACGCTATATGGTACCGAGAGAGGTAAAATAGATAAAATGCATAGAAGTATAAGATTTAAAAGCATATGTTGGTTCAAACTCCAAGTTATATAATGCAAAAAGACGTAATATACATAGAAATATGTGATTTAAAAACATATGTTGGTTCAATCTCCAAGCTATATGATACTTGGAGAGGTAAAATACATCGAAATATATGATTCAAAAGCATATATTAATTCACCTCCAACCTATATGACGAAGAAAGAAATAAAATACATCGAAATATATGACTTAAAAGCATATATTGGTTCAACTCTAAGCTATATGACGAAGAAAGAAGTAAAACACAAAAAGAAATAAATATATGATGTAAAAGCATATATTGGTTCACCTCCAAGCTATATGATGCAGAAAGAAGCAAAATACATCGAAATATACGATTTAAAAGCATATATTGGTTCACCTCCAAGATATGTGACGCAGAAAGAAGTAAAATACATCGAAATATATGATTTAGAAGCATATGTTGGTTCACCTCCACGCTATTATGATTCAGAAGAAGTAAAATACATAAAAACATATGATTTAAAAGCATATATAGGTTCAACCTCCAAGCTATATGACGAAGAAGTAAAATACATAATAAAATATATGATTTAAAAGCATATATTGGTTCAACCTCCAAGCTATATGACGAAGAAGTAAAATACATAAAAAATTTATGATTTTAAAGCATGTATTTATGCACCTCCAAGCTATATGACGCCGAAGAAAGTAAAACACATCGAAATATATGATTTAAAAGCATATATTGGTTCACCTCAAAGCTATATGACGCAGAAAGAAGTAAAATACATCGAAATATATGATTTAAAAGCATATTTTCGTTCACCTCCTAGCTATATGACGCAGAAAGAAGTAAAACACATCGAAATATATCATTTAAAAGCATATATTGGTTCAACCTCCAAGCTATATGACGAAGAAAGAAGTACAATACATCGAAATATGTGATCTAAAAGCATATATTGGTTCACCTCCAAGCTATATGACGCAGAAAGAAGTAAAATACATCGAAATATATGATTTAAAAGCATATATTGGTTCACCCCCAAGCTATATGGCGCAAAAAGAAGTAAAATACCTCGAAATATATGATTTAAAAGCATATATTGGTTCACCTCCAAGCTATATGACGCAGAAAAAAGTAAAATACATCGAAATATATGATTTAAAAGCATATATTGGTTCACCTCCAAGCTATATGACGAAGATAGAAGTAAAATACATCGAAATATGTGATTTAAAAGCATACATTGATTCACCTCCAAGCTATATGACGCAGAAAGAAGTAAAATACCTCGAAATATATGATTTAAAAGCATATATTGGTTCACCTCCAAGATATGTGACGCAGAAAGAAGTAAAATACATCGAAATATATGATTTAGAAGCATATGTTGGTTCACCTCCAAGCTATATGATGAAGAAAGAAGTAAAGAACATGAAAAATATATGAATTAAAAGCATATATTAGTTCACCATCAAGCTATATAACGCAGAAAGAAGTAAAATAAACAGAAATATATGTTTTAAAAGCATATATCGTCCCGCCCATAAACATTTCGCAATTGCATTTGCTCCTAAAAGGGAAATTAAAAACCGCTCTTCCTCTATGAAAAAAAAATCCGCACAGCTAAAGTGTCCTATGCAGAAGTATGCAAAATCTCTTGCAATATGAGGATCTGGAAACGTACGTTCGCTCAACTAGAAACTGCATTTAGCAATTTCACTGATTTTCTCTTTTTTTTTTTTTTTTTTGAAAGTCTTGAAAAGCGTATTCTAAAAAAGAATAAGATGAACACTTTCGATATATTTAGATATATTGGAAGAAATTGAATCGGAAGACCTGGAGGAAAAAAAATACAGAACAGAAATGTATCGACCATTGTCTCTCTCTCTCTCTCTCTCTCTCTCTCTCTCTCTCTCTCCTCTCTCTCTCTCTCTCTCTCTCTCTCTCTCTATATATATATATATATATATATATATATATATATATATATATACTGTATATATATATATATATACACATACACACACACACACACATATATATATATATATATATATATATATATATATATATATATATATATATTTCGCCAATTGTATACATACATACATACATACATACATACATACGTACATACATAAGGATAAAAAACTATTAAAACTATTTATAATCTTATGGGTATATATATATATATATATATATATATATATATATATATATATATATATATATATATATATGTGTGTGTGTGTGTGTGTATATGTGTATATTTATACATATATATAATGTGTATATTATATATATATATATACATATATATATATATATATATATATATATATATATATATATATATATATATATTATATACATATATATATGTGGGAATGTATGTATATAACAAAGGTGGATAGTTATCATACCCCTTATAGCTCACCCAACGTAAAGTCCTTATAGGAGTTAGGTTATACAAAATGTGAAAAAGCGAAAACTAACAAAGCCAGAAAGAAAAATAGTAACAGAAAATTCTGTCGGGTATTTAGGAATAAATGTTCTCATAATTTCATTACAAACAATAATGTGAAACAATCACTAGTTCTGATTTGTTATTTAACTAAGTTGGAAACATAATTGTTTGCTTTATGGATTAGCTGAGCTATTATTATTATTATTATTATTATTATTATTATTATTATTATTATTATTATTATTATTATTATTATTATTATTATTTGCTAAACTACAACCCTATTTGGTAAAGCAGGATGCTATTAGGCCAAGGGTTCCAAATAGGAAAAGTAGCCCAGTGAGGAAAGGAAATAAGGAAAAAACGACAAGAAAAGTCATTAACAATCAAAATAAAATATTTTAAGAGCAGTAACAACATTGACGTAATTTTTGTATATATAAACTATATAAGAACACAAAAACAATAAACAAAATTAAAACATAAGAATAAAAAAAATATATAAGAACAAATAAAAACAAGAAAAAATGAAATAAAATCATAGGAACAAAACAATTAAATTAAAATATAAGAACCAAAGAAATTAAATAAAAACATAAAAAAATAAAATAAAAACATAAGAACAAAAACAAAATTAAGTAAAAACATAGAAACAAATAAAAATATATCAAAACATGAAAAAAAATTTTTTTTAAACAAATAAATAAAAAAAACTAAAAAAAATATAATAAAAACATAAGTTGAAAAACAAAATTAGGTAAAAACATAAAAAAAAACATATCAAAACGAAAAAATTAAAAATTGAAAAACAAAAAAAAAATATGGAAAAAAAAAAACTCAAAATATATAATAAAAACATAAGAATACCCATCACACCAGGCAATAAAGCAGCATAGAAAAAGAAACAGCAATAAAAGAGCGTGGAATGAAACGAATGAGAAGCCATGAACGCGTACAATAGTGGCGACTTTTAGACACATAAAAAACAATAAAAAAAAAGGGTAATAACAACACATGGAGGCAAACGGGAGAGAATTGGAAATACATGGCTCCCATTTCCAGCTATGGACGGAAAATCTCTCTCTCTCTCTCTCTCTCTCTCTCTCCTCTCTCTCTCTCTCTCTCTCTCTCTCTCTCTCTCTCTGTCTAGTGTGGCTGTATTGTGATTATCTATATTCAGAGGAACAGAAAACATAACAAATAAAAAACTGGGAAAAATGAATAACTTGGAACATAAAAATTGGGAAAAATAAAACTGGGACAAATAAAACTGGGACAAAAAAAAAACTAGGAAAAATACAACTGGGGAAAATAAAACTGAGAATAAATAAATAACTGGGGAAAAAATAAAACTGAAAAGAATTAAAAAATCTGGGTAAGATAAAAAAAAAATAGCCAAAAACGTACTAAGAAAAAAGAAAAAACACAGAAAAATAAAAAAAAATCGGGAAAATGAAAAAGAAAAAAGCCTGGGATAAATCAAGATAAAACTGGGAAAAAATGAAAAAAGACTGATGAAATAAATAAAACTAGTGTACCCGAACCGTCAAAAATGCCGTCTAAATATTTGAATAGATATACAAATAAATGCAGAATGAATCCTTACCACTCCCCATTTCCCTGTTTCCTAACTACAATCCTCTGGTTCGACAATTTGTGGATGAGTGTGGTTTCCTAGTGTACCTCTGAGGGTAGCTCCGTCCCTTCAAGGTATGAGTACTCCCCTTTGCCCTCTGAGCGTGGCAGGAAAGAAGGAAAGACATATACATATATATATATATATATATATATATATATATATATATATATATATATATATATGTATATATATATATATATATATATATATATGTATATATATATATATATATATATATATATATATATATTTCATATACGTATATATATATATACATATTACATATATATATATATGTATATATATATATATATATATATGTATATATATACATATCTACATATATATATATATATATATATATATATATACATATATATGTATATATATACATATATATGTGTATATATACATATATAAATAAATATATATATATATATATATATATATAAATAGTTTCACTACAGAAACAAACAACAACAGGTAGCCTCGAAGTGCTACACGAACCGCGAAATGCAAAGCCGAGTTACTGAAGGCGAATTGGAAAAATACAAGATAAAGAACTGCAAAGGAAAATGCTGAAAAATAGGGGAGAAATCTAATGAAGTGGAATGATGAATAATAAGATAACAAAAGTGTAAGTAGAAATCACTGCAGTGGTAAAGATCTGATGGAAGCTGGTTTTATTATTGTTATAATAAATATGATTATAACTACTATTATTATTATTATTATTATTATTATTATTTTTATCATTATTATTATTATTATTATTATTATTATTATTATTATTATAATAATAATAATAACAATAACAACAACAACAACAACAACAATAATAATAATAATAATAATAACAATTTGTTGTTATTATTATTAGTATTATTATTATTATTATTATTATTATTATTATTATTATTATTATTATTATTAGTAGTAGTAGTAGTAGTAGTAGTAGTAGTAGAACTAGAACTAGTAGTAG
>NC_090765.1:56765560-56768060 GCF_036898095.1 Palaemon carinicauda | reverse complement strand
AATTTTGACTGAATGAGTTCGTATATTTGATTGGAATAATTTCATAAAATCATCAAACAAATATACAAGAAGATTAATTAAAGCCAAAAAAAAATCAAATCTTTAAATTAAGTAGAAATATTATTTAATTAATTTCGTGTTACAAAATAAATCAATAAAAGTAAACAGATTGCAAAAAGGAGAAAATTCACCTACGCTTCAAACGCAATGCTGTGCTACATAGTTCATTATTGGAGCTCCTCATAAAATTCCAAATATCGGTCGAGAGAATAATATCACAAGGCGTAGAACCTTAACTAACTATAATTGTAAGATGAATTAACCAAGAGAATAGAGAGAGAGAGAGAGAGAGAGAGAGAGAGAGAGAGAGAGAGAGAGAGAGAGAGAGAGAGAGAGATCAACGTGTTACCATGTCGCTAAAAATCGACTTTCAAAAAGAAATCATGTAAATTTCTTCCGAGACAATACAAAATAAAAAAAGGCGACATGTAAAGATTATTCATTGTATATTACAAAAGAAGACATGAACTCGAAATGGAGAAAAAAAAAAAACATAAATGGCAAATTTCTTCAGAGACAAAAAAAAAAGCGAAATGTCAAGATCATGTATTGTATATTACAAAAGAGGATTTATTAAATAAAAAAGGGGTTAAAAATATAAATGTCAAATTTTTTATAAGAGACTAAGTTTAAAAAAATATATATGGCTAATTAACAAGATTACTCATTGCATAATGCAAAAAAGATATGAAATCGGAAATGGGCGAAAACATAAATGCCAAATTTCTTCCGAGAAAAAAAAAAAAAAAAAAAAAAAAATGCGAAATGCCAAGATCATTCATTGTACATTGCAAAAAAAAAAAAAAAAAAAAAAAAAAAAAAGACATGAAATCGAAAATGAAAAAAAAAAGTGCCAAATTTTTTCCAAGAGACAAAAAATGCCAAGATCATGCATTGTACATTGCAAAAAAGACAAGACATAGAAAATGGAGAAAAACATATATGACAAATTTCTTCCAAGAGAAAAAAAAAATGGCTGAATACCCCTATCATTTATGTACATAGCAAGATAAAAGACTAAAATCGAAAATGGTCAAAAACATAAATGATAAATTTCTTTAGACAAAAAAAAAAGAAAAAAAAACTGGCGAAATACCAAGATCCTTCATTGTACATTACAAAAGAAGGCGTATGAAATTGAAGATGGAAAAAAAAAATAAATAATAACGAAATGCCAAGATCATTCATCGTCCATGAAATCGAAATGGAATTAAACGCATATGACAAATTTCTTCGAATAAAAAAAAAGAGAAAAAAAAAGGCCGAAATACCTAGATCATTCATTGTACATTACAAAAGAAGGCGTATGAAATCGAAGATGGGAAAAAAATAAAAAATTAAATAAATAACGAAATGCCAAGATCATTCATTGTCCATGAAATTGAAAATGGACAAAATCACATATAACAAATTTCATCGAATACAAAAAAAAAAAAAAAAAAAAAAAAAAAAAAAAAAAAAATGAAGAAACGCCAATTTCATTCATTGTATATTACAGAAGGCGGCATAAAACCAGAGTCATCTTATAAGCGAGATGAGGTCTTATGCAAATACCAATCCCGACAAAACGCAAATATCAGATCCATCTCATTAATCGTGAATCACCAGAGACCTTTTGATGAGGTCGGCTCTCATTTTCTGCGGTTTTGTTTATAAAATCGAAAGTTTCAAAAACATATCGTCTTTCTATTTCTATTTTCTTGTTCTCTTTAATCTGTTTACAGGATCGAAAGATGGTTCAGTTTCAAGAACGAATTGTTTTTTCTATATTTTCTTGTTCTCTTTAATCTCTTTACAGGATCGAAAGATGGTTCAGTTTCAAAAACATGTTTTTTCTTTATTTTCTTGTGCTCTTTAATTGTGAATAAACTCTGAACTCAGCAAGTTTAAAGGTTTAAAGACCGCTCATGAATGGCAGAGGCAAGGGACACTGACATTGCCCCATCAAGCAGGACAGTGCCATGTGACTGACCATATACTGTATACATTTGATCAGAATCCAAGCCTTCTCTTCACCCAAGCTAGGCCTAGAAGAGCCAGGTAATGGCTACTGATGATTCAACATGTAGACCATAGGCTACCCTTAAACCCTCCGTCATTATTTCACAATAATGATGATGTTGAAGCGACCGAAGAAACTAACAAGTTTGAGCGAAACTCGAACCCCTAACGACGACAACAGATAATGCAGCCGTTTCTATTCCACTGCAGGAGAAAGGCCTCAGACATATCCTTATTCATGTATGGGAGTTGGTCAATTTTCATCACCCCGCTAGCCAAGTTCGGATTGGTAATGGTGGAGATTTTCGTCGAATAACTCATAGCAAACCAACTTAATATGGGTGGTCCTGACTAGTACACCTTGGCTGACAGCAATACGCAAACCCTATCACCGCGTTAAGGTATATACTTATATACAAACATACATACATACATATCA
>NC_090765.1:56753143-56760643 GCF_036898095.1 Palaemon carinicauda | reverse complement strand
TCGGCCATAAAAAACACTGGATAAAAGTAATTTCTTTACTTAAATGAATCCAATAAAATGTACTTAATACCCCTATTATAGTGATACTGTTTATTATCTCCGTGGTATAAAAAATGTGAAGGCCTATATATCAATATTTTCTGTAAAACATTAATCTATCAGAAATAAACGTTTTGGCATTTCCATCGTCGTGGCAAGACCTATAATCTTTCCTCAATGGTCTTTATATAAGAATGCAGAAATAAAATTTATTTTTATTCATAACTACAAAGCGGTACGTAACGTCTCATACTCTGGACTTTGTCGTCCTTATTATGGATAGACTAGTTGATTGTGTCGTCTGTAATATGACGTAAATTAAGCCGGTACGGATTGACTAGTTGATTGTGTCGTCTGTAATATGACGTAAATTAGCCGGTACGGATTGACTAGTTGATTGTGTCGTCTGTAATATGACGTAAATTTAACCTAGTTGATGATACGTAAAATGAAATACAGGGACTATTAACTTGTAGCATTAAATTCCATAAACTCCGTACCATAATTTCATTTGGGTTTACGGCACGGACTTTTGAATTAAACTCGGAAAAAAAACTTTCCAACCACACCCCCCCCCCCCCCCCCTCTTTTACGGCACATGACTTTGAATTAACAAACTCAGAAACAAACACAAAGCCCGATCCCCCTCATTTACGGCATATGCCTTTGAATCAACAAACTCGGAAACAAACACACACACCCCTCATTTACGGCACAGGCTTTTGAGTTAACAAACACAAAAACAAAACCCGCCCCCAACACGAACAACTACATACAATAATTTCATTTAGTTTTACGGCACAGGCTTTTGAATTAAACTTAGAAACAACCTCCCCCCCCCCCCCTCATTTACGGCACAGGCTTTTAAATTAAGAAACTCTTCCCCCTCCCCAGAGTATCAACCCCCCCCCCCCCCCCCCCCCCATTCAACAAATCGAAGACCCGAACCACGAAAGAACAAGCCACAGAACCAAATTTACCACCGCGTTTCGCCAGCTTCTGACTCCCCCTTCCAAAGCCCCGGGTCTAACCTAATGCGATTATGGGGAAAAGGGAATTTTAGAACTTGTCCGAACTGGGCGGAAATGGTCCTCTGGTCCTTATTCCATTATGACACGAATTTTATTCGAAACGAAAGAATATCTCAGATGATCCTTTTGATGTTCTTCCAGAGCTTCAAAGATTCTCATGTGGGGAAAAAAAAAAAATCACGCTCGTTGGAAGATGATTAAAATTAATTTTTTTCCCTCTTAAAAGGTACATTCTTTCACTACTCATCAGTTTGGGAACCCTTCGCTTTATCTACGATGTAGGACGGGAGAGAGAGAGAGAGAGAGAGAGAGAGAGAGAGAGATAAAAGACGAGGGAGTGAATGGTAATGGCTCTAATAAAGAAGAGGTGTAGACATAAAAAAGAGGTCGAAATATTCTTATTCTGACTACGAGGTTTTGAGAGACGGAATCTCCCTATGTAATAAAGAAAAAGGGTCTGGATATATATACTGTATATATACATATATTTATATATATATATACATATATACATAATGTATATATATGTGTATATATATATATATATATATATCTATATATACTGTATATACTGTATATATATATATATATATATATACTGTATATATATATATATATATATATGTATATATATATATATATATATATAAAATTTCCTGTCACGCTAAGAGTCATTGCCAAACGGGGTAGAGGGCATAGTCATACCCTAGTTAGAGGGGGTACTCCGAGAGGTACACTCGGAAAACCACACTGCCACAAATTGCCCAAACTACCGAGTTATAGTTAGGATAGTGGTGGTGGTGGTGGGGGGGGGGGGCTTTGGAAGGATTTTGCGCGTGTGTGTATATCTAAATATTTAGCCGTATTTTTTGACTGGTCGTGTACACTAGTAGGTTATACAATCAAGTTCTTTAATGAATCACCAGCAGATGGAAAATGCATCTACTAACGCAGTTATTACATACAGTATTGCAAGAGGCAAGGGCACAAAAAAAAAAAATAATAAAATCTTGTAGATCCACATAATAAAGTCATTTATTTGAAAACAACTTTTCTATGGGAGCTGCATTTTTTCCGGCAAATTTATCGTTTGAATTTCAACTCTTCTAAAATACGGAGTTAAATCGCCTTCGTAAATCTCAAGTGTAATAAAAGATAAATTAAAAAAATACCTCATTAAAATATAGATCACCATCTCAAAAAAAGAAAAAAAAATCACACAATCGGAAATCAATTAGAAAGTAATACTTAACATAATTTGATTAACAATTTATGCGTTTAATATAAATATAAACTTTTTTTAACATATATAATTTTTGACAAGTTTCAACAGAAGTTATTATTATCATTATAAGGAGGAAATTAATCAGCCCAGTAAGTCAAGCTCGACTCGTACATAGTTATCCTTATCAAATTCGGGAATGAAAAAATACTTATAATAATGATAAATAAATATGTTTAATAAAATCATAGAATTTAAATGAACGAAAGTTATATTCCTCTGAGTTTAGAAACAAAAATGAACTATGAAATGAATGATACCTAACTGGGTCCAAATTGCACGTAAAAAAAAGAAAGAAAGAAAAAAAAAAACTTTTAATTGATAAAAATACTGACTACAATTTTCAAAGCACGGGTACATAGAAGATAAGTTTCTTTCAATGAAGATCAAGTCTGTTTACTGCTATTCAAGATGTTGTTTACGATAAAACAATACCATAGATAATACCAAGGCCTATAAAGACCTTGAATAATACCAAGATTCTCTCTCTCTCTCTCTCTCTCTCACTCTCTCTCTCTCTCTCTGTGCCCGGCAAGGACGTGCAATAAATCCTCTTCAAACGACAGTAATAAAGAGCGGAGATGTTGCTGGAGGCTAAATCATGTATTTTTTCCTTAATCTTCCGCAACAACGACTCATTAACTCTCGATTTTCGAAACAGAAAACAAAATACAAAATAAAAACCAGAGTGCCAGTGGCTTTATTCTATTCTATTTTGCTCTAAAATATTCTATGTTTCTAAATAATCTAGAATATATCTAGCCCTTGGCTCTATTTCATTTCATTTTACTCTAAAATGTCATTATATTTCTAAAGAATCTAAAATATATCTAGCCCTTGGCTCTATTTCATTTCATTTGACTCTAAAATGTCATTATATTTCTAAAGTATCTAAAATATATCTAGCCCTTGGATTTATTTCAGTCTATATTACTCTAAAATATGTCATTATCTTTCTAAAAAAAAAAAAATACAAATTAAAAAAATCTACACCATGGGTGAATTTCGTTTAATTTTACTCAAAAAAAAAAGTTTATTATATTTCTAAAAAACCTAAAATATATCATGTACGAACGTAGCAATACCGAATTTAGAATACCCAAGTGTACCCTCAAGCAGGAGAACTCTAACCCAAGACACGAGACCGAAATTAATAGTTAAAAAAACACATCTAAATAAAAGAAATACTAAAAAAAAGAGAGAGAGAGAGAGAGAGAGAGAGAGAGAGAGAGAGAGAGAGAGAATACCCAAGTGTACTCTCAAGCAAGAGAACTCTAACCCAGGACACGCGACCGAAAATTAATCATTAAAAAAACACATCTAAATACAAGAAATACTAAAAAAAAAAAAAAGAAGAAAAAAAAAAGAGCTTTAATGCGTACGGTCCATTCACGTCAAAGGTCGATCCCTAACTGAATCTCCCCCACTCGACATTCATACATCCCCTACCCTTCAGAATACAACCCCACAGCTGTCTCCTGCCCCCTAGCCCCCTGCCCCTGCCCCTTGGCAGATCACAGGGCTCCATTTGAGGGATTTTGTTTCAAGTCCCCCTTTGGGAGCAAGAATAACTGCTGACGGTTGCATTTCATAATGCTTCTATAAAGGGATCTGGTCCGTTTCTCTGTATTCAATGGTTCAAGCGTTGAGGTACGAAAATAGGAGGACTGGCATTAATATGTTTATCTTTTTCTCTTTCCTCTCTTTGGATTGTAAGATTAATAGGAGTGCATGAATGCCTACTGTGAAAATTGGAAAGGCTTGCTGTGTGTATATATATAATATATATATATATATATAAGTAAAACTCACAAGAACACGTGATGCTAAGATGCAATAAACCACATGGAAAAAATAAAATACTTTGTTTTCATTTTTCCTTGGGGTTTATTGCAATATATATATATATATATATATATACATATATATGTGTGTGTGTGCGTGCGTGTACACCTTACAAATGCATGGATATACATATATAAACATATAGGGGTGTGCATGCACATGTATATACATACGTATCTGCGTGCTAGCCATCAAACGAGAATGACAGCTATACACAGTATATACCCGAATTCAAAAATAAAAAATAAAATAATCACCGCCAAAACCATTCCATTCAGTCAGCACGATCCACACAAAGCCGTGAAAGGCCAGGAGTATTTAGGAGTGACCTACAACGAGTGACCTTTAGGATTCCCTCCTCTGAAAAGGAGGAAACCTTCATGAAAGGAAGTGGCCCTTTGCTTACCTCACCTGGAGGCGTCTCTGTTATTGGAGCCCCTGGCACCTGGAGCCTGGAGCCTGGAGGTGGAGGCGTCTCTGTTATTCCAGAAACAAGTATGGGTCGCCAGTGTCTACTGTACTCCTACCTTCTGACGTAAATCTCATCATCATTACTCGCTAAGCTACAACTCTAGTTGGAAAAGCAGGATGCTATAAGCCCAAGGTCTCAAGCCTCCAGCAGGGAAAAATAGCCCAGCGAGGAAAGGAAATAAACTATAAGAGAAGTAATGAACAACTAAAATAAAAAATTTCAAGAACAGTAACAGCATTAAAATCATTCTTTCATATATAAATTATATAAACTTAGAAAAACAAGAGGAAGAGAAATAAGATAAAATAGTGTGCCAAAGTGTACCTTCATGCAAGAGAACTTTGGGAATGCATTTCCAATGCAAATGCATTGACGATAATTTTTTCAGGATAGGCAAGGATTCGAACCTATGTCGACAGGGACCACTTATGGTGTGGGCACGTGTTGCGAATGGATAGTGGGGAGGGAGTGAGGATGGCTTTGGAGGAACCTGTAAGAGAGAGAAGATCAATAGGGAGGCAGAGAATTGGATGACGAGATAAGGTGAAGGATGATATGGAGAGAAGAGGTTTGGTGGAAGAGGATGCCTTTGATAGAAAGCACTGGAGAGGGCGCATCAGGCAACCGACCCCTTAATGTAGGGATAACGATTGGGAAGAAGATATATATATATATATATATATATACACAGACACACAAATATATATATATATATATATATATAATCGGACACTTCCTCTTTATCATATATGAGACATATTTAGTTGGACAATTGGTAATTTTTCTTTAATCTTCCACGCTGGAGATTTGACTACTCCTCTTCCGTTTGTGAATGAAGTAATAATATATCTATTTTAAGGATAAAGTAAAATATATTCAGACAAATGACTGAATTTCTATTCCTTGAAGAATATATACGAAAAAAAATAGTACAGTGGTAACGTGCCGCATGGCGGCAGATCGATCCCAGTCCGGACCGTGAATTTAAACTGTTTACTGGGGAGGCCGCTGCTGTGCTTGGGCACCACAGTGGAGGGGTTGGGATTGCCCAGGCTGACGTTCTGGCGAGCATCTATTCTGATGAAACTAGAACTGGAACCAGACACCTTAACCTTAACAATCTCATGTAGAGGAACACTAAAATCAGCTTCATGCCACTTAACGTAAAACATTATCCTTGGGAACCTTCCAATTAACAAAAATAAAAGATGAATGGCGAAAAATTAATATAAAACATGCCACCTATACAACTGTATTTTCTGTCTTTGTGTAGAAATGAACATTACGAATACCGAGACTATATTGCAAATTCTAATGCAATTGATTTAAAGACTAGAATGTTTTAAGATGAGAGAATGTAATGGAATTCAAGGCCAGAATGTTATAAGAAGAGAGAAGGGGACCGAATTCAAATCCAGAATGTTATAACACGGGAGAAAGCAATTGAACTGAGGGCTAGAATAATATAAGAGAGAATGCAATTGAACTGAGGGCTAGAATGTTATAAGAGAGAATGCAATTGAACTGAAGGCCAGAATGTTAAGATATGAGAGAAAGCAATTGAACTGAGGGCTAGAATGTTATAAGAGAGAATGCAATTGAACTGAGGGCTAGAATGTTATAAGAGAATGCAATTGAACTGAAGGCCATAATGTTAAGACATGAGAGAAAGCAATTGAACTGAGGGCCAGAATGTTAGGACATGAGAAAATGCAATTGAACTGAGGGCCAGAATGTTAGGACATAAGAGAATGCAATTGAACTGAGGGGCCAGAATGTTAGGACATAAGAGAATGCAATTGAACTGAGGGCCAGAATGTTATGAGAGAGAATGCAATTGAATTGATGGTAAGAGTGTTATAAGATGAGAGAAAGCAATTGAACTGAAGGCCAGAATGTTATAAAATGAGAGAAAGCAATTGAACTGAAGGCCAGAATGTTATGAGAGAACGAAACTGAGGTCGAAGTAAATATATCTAAATCGCTTTGCAACATTACAAATCATCTAACAATTTTTCCACCTGATTTCGAACAGGAACTTCGGCAATCCGCGAAGGACCTCGCCTTCTCCACGAGCCCCCCACCGCTGAAGTCCTTCCCAAACGAGCACGGCGTGACCCTCAGCTGCGTGGCTTCGGCGACCCCGCAGCCTACCATCACCTGGGTCACCGCTGACGGCGCGCAGGCTGAATCCGTGGGCAGCCTGCGACTGGTGACGGGCACGCATGGGAATGTCACTCTGACTCTATTGCCCTTTCGACCTGATCAATACCGGCATGATATCCACGCTGCTACTTACAGGTTAGAGTTATACTGTCTTGTTATTATTATTATTATTATTATTATTATTATTATTATTATTATTATTATTAATATTATTATTATTATTATTATAATAATTTTTATTATTATTATTATTATTATTATTATTATTATTATTATTATTATTACCTGTTGTATTATTATTATTATTATTATTATTATTACCTGTTGTATTATTATTATTATTATTATTACTATTATAATAATAATAATAATTATTATTATTATTATTATTATTATTATTATTATTATTATTACCTGTTGTATTATTATTATTATTATTATTATTATTATTATTATTATTATCATTATTATTATAATTACAATTATAATTACAATTATTATGCATTACAGTTATTTACAGAAATTACTTTTATTTACACTGTTAAAAAAACGTGATTTTAATCCGAAATTCCCCGTAAAAATATACTGTTTTCAGACGCATTTCAGTAAAATACAAACGACCGTAATTTTACTCTACTTTGCTATTATATTTTACGGTTTGGTAA
>NC_090765.1:56720643-56738143 GCF_036898095.1 Palaemon carinicauda | reverse complement strand
TCTATCCACTGTTCCTGATCTATACGCCTATCAGCGTTCCGGATATATCCATCTAGCCTCTGTTCCCAATCTATCCACCTATCCATTGTTCCCGATCTATCCACCTATCCATCGTTCCCGATCTATCCACCTATCCAGAGTTCCCAATCTATCCACCTATCCATGCGTTCCCAATCTATCCACCTATCCATCGTTCCCGATCTATCCACCTATACATCGTTCTTGATCTATCCACCTATCCAGCGTTCCGATCTATCCATCTATCCAGCGTTCCTGATCTATCCACCCATCCAGTGCTCCCGATCTATCCACCTATCCATTGTTCCCGATCTATCCTCCTATCCACTGTTCCCAATCTATTCACCTATCCAGTGTTCCCGATTTATCCACCTATCCACCGTTCCCGATCTATCCACCTATCCACCATTTCCCATCTATCCACCTATTCGGCATTCCCGATCTATCCAGCTATCCAGCGCTCCGATCTATCCATCTATCCACCGATACTGCATTCCCGATCTATCCACATATCCAGTGTTCCCAATCTATCCACCTATCCGGCATTCCCAATCTATCCACCTGTCCAGCGTTCCCGATCTATCCACCTATCCGGCATTCCCAATCTATCCACCTGTCCAGCGTTCCCGATCTATCCACCTATCCAGCATTCCCAATCTATCCACCTGTCCAGCGTTCCCGATCTATCCACCTATGCGGCATTCCCAATCTATCCACCTGTCCAGCGTTCCCGATCTATCCACCTATCCAGCATTCCCAATCTATCCACCTGTCCAGCGTTCCCGATCTATCCACCTATCCGGCATTCCCAATCTATCCACCTGTCCGGCGTTCCCAATCTATCCACCTATCCGGCATTCCCAATCTATCCACATATCCATCGTTCCCGATCTATCCACTTATCCGGCATTCCCAATCTATCCACATATCCAGCATTCCCGATCTATCCACTTATCCGGCATTCCCAATCTATCCACATATCCAGCGTTCCCGATCTATCCACCTATCTGGCATTCCCAATCTATCCACCTGTCCATTGTTCCCGATCTATCCTCCTATCCACTGTTCCCAATCTATCCACCTATCCAGCGTTCCAGATCTATCCACCAATCCAGCGTTCCAGATCTATCCACCTATCCACAGTTCCCAATCCATCCAGCGGTATTGCGTCAACTGGACCCATTCACTGGTATCCCGTCTATTGACAGAATAAGGAAAAGATGTGGCACTATTCGGCGAGTATGCTGATTGCAATTAAAAGAAAGATCTCTCCACACTTTGGATGGCCGAATGGGATACCGCCTCCTGTGAATAAAAATAACTGTTGAGAGAGAGAGAGAGAGAGAGAGAGAGAGAGAGAGAGAGATTACAAGATCTAAAATATAACTATTGAGAGAGCGAAACAAGAGATATTCTAAAACGCAAAAATAACTTGAGAGAGAGATAGAGATTCCAAGATCTAAAATGTAACTGTTGAGAGAGAGAGAGAGAGAGAGAGAGAGAGAGAGAGAGAGAGATTCCAAGATCTAAAAAATAACTATTGAGAGAGCGAAAAAAAGAGATATTCTAAGATACAAAAATAACTTGAGAGAGATAGAGATTCCACGATCTAAAATGTAACTGTTGAGAGAGAGAGAGAGAGAGAGAGAGAGAGAGAGAGAGATTCTATGAGCTACCCATATATCAGATTTCCTAGCCTCAGCTCTCATATTCAGTATTCGGCAAAATTAATTCAGTACGAAATTCTCTGCCAATGTAAATGCAGATTTCGAATTTTGAAGCCATTTTAAACGGTCCATATCTTCATCAAGTTACTGATAAATTATTAATATAAACTATATGATAAATCATTAAGGCCAAGTAATTGTATTATCTTATTATATGCAGATATGGAAGATATTTTATCTTTCATAAAAAATTCCATTTTATTTTGACATTACAGTTGATAAATCTTTTAAATTATAAACAATCCCTATTAATTTAATGTGGAACCATGATCTAATTTTTGTTTATATGCGTGATTCTATATCCCGGGAACGGATAAACAAATTGTTACTAATCTTCTTTTAATAAAGTAATAATCATCTCTATTCTAATGCATCAATATTTATAGAATTTATAGTTATATGCCTATAAATCTAACTTTCCTTGGGCTTAACTATAACTTATAGGTTTTCCTCTACTTTCAAAATTACTATACACTTGCATTACTACGAACACATATATAATCTTAGGAGCAAACACTAGTTTTCCTCAGTCAAGTGTTTGTTCTGCATCAATTTTTTTAATCAAATTCTTTCTGCCCGCAAACCCAGGTGGACTAGACAATGATGAGCCTAATGTTATATCTTAGTGCCTTTGGATATCAGTTCACTGATATTATGAAGCGTGGAACTTTTCGACTTTAATACACTTTTAGATGAATTTTTTCCTCTTACATTTCTTTTTGGTTTAGGCAAAAGATTCTCCCTGACAATAAGTTTAAAAAGATTTCAGTCTTTTCTCTCTTGGATATCATCACGCTGATAATACGATGTATCAAAAGTCTTCTGGAACTTTTCGACTTCAATACACTTTTAGATAAATTTGTCCTCTTTCATATCTCTCTGGATTAATCTAGAAGATCAATTCAGGATTCGAATCCACCAAGACAGTAAGTATTTAAAAGATTTCAATCTTTTCTCTTTCCCTAAAACTCGAGAACTTGAAACTTCTTGATCAGATGAATCTATAGGGTATCTACTTTGGAAATCATATAATTATACCATTTCGATTCTTTCAACCAAGAATGGGAATTGTATTCAATTTGCAGACAGTGATTAAATTATTTCTACAGTTGAACAAAAGCAGGTTTTTTTTTTATCTTCAAACACATTTCATTCAATTTACTTCAAATATTTTTTTTTTTTTTTTTTTTTTTTTTTGCAATTCGTACATAAGTTTTACAGATTTTTCTTCATCGCGAAGAAACCGCAGTTTTTGTCATTCAAATTTAAACTCAAAATGGCTTTCATTTAATAAAATGATATATAACCAATACTATTTGATTCAAAATTTTTCTTTATCATGAAAAAAGTTTTTTTTTTTTTTTCAATCCAAAACATAACCAAAATGGCCTGAATTTTATACAATAACATTAAAATAACTTCATAAAAACAATCGGCTTTAATGACCATATATGTCAGGGTGCCACATACCTCCTAATCAATCAATTAATCATAAAAACTAAGCAATTTGATATCAAGTTTCTTATAAACGGGGATCGAAGACCATCGTATGTAGACGAAGAGAGGTAACAAGTTCTCTTTCAGTTTGACTCCATCATCAAAGCCCGAATCCCGAATTGCCCCCCCCCCCCCAACCCCTAAAACCCCCCCACCCCCACCCCCACCCCCCACCCCCCAGGCGCGGTCTACTCCAAAACAGAATTAAAACTTCATCGCCCGTTTCCCTTGTGTTCTATCGTAGTTTCTAATTGGATTTCAGAGATGAAACAGTTGATTAATTCTCACTAGTTATCTGTTCTATTCCTTTTTTTTTCTCGGTATCACTTTCAGAAAGCGGAGTTATCTCTCTCTCTCTCTCTCTCTCTCTCTCTCTCTCTCTCTCTCTCTCTCTCTGTTCAAAGTCTACATTTATTATTTAAATATTCACACTATGATCCCACATGTGTGTATGTATGTATGTATATATACATATATATGCGCATATATATATATATATATAGATATAGATATATACATATGCATATACATATATATATATATATATATGTATATGTATATATATATATATATTTATGCATATATATACTGTATATATATATATATATATACTGTACATATATGCATATATATATATATATATATATGTGTGTGTGTGTGTGTGTGTGTGTGTTTTCAAAAAGGCCCATAAAAGAAACACAGGAAATATGAATAAATCACACTATATTTCGGTCAATAAACATCGACCCTCTTCAGGATGTAAAGAGATTTTAAAAATAAGATAAAACTCCCATATATAGAAGGTATTAAAAATATAACAAATCATATCAAAACTGAGAACCCCTTTGTTTTTTCATATCCAAAGACCATAGGAAGCGCCCTTATTAATGTTTATCAAAATAACAGAGATATAGATTCCGGCGTTTATAAAGTACCATGTGGGGATTGTGAAAAAGTGTACGTTGGGCTAACGGGCCGTTCGCTATCTCAAAGATTATCCAAACAAAAAAGATCTATTAGATATGGCTATGAAAACTCGGGGATTTTCGTTCACCTTAGGGATTTAGGGCACCAGATTAACTGAAGTGAGTTGTCTTTGCTTTTTAAGAGTACCTGTCCGTACAGAAGGAAAATCCTGGAATCAGCCATCATAAATCAATCAAACACAATGAACCTATCTGGGGGCCAATGGAAAGCTGACACAGTGGACAATACTCTTCTCAACCCTATCATTAAGAAGATAATCCACGGAGACCGACCACCAGACATGCATCAGAGGTCAAGACTTCCTCCGACCGGCTCAACAATAAGAAGACGCACCTGGATGTAATTAAATTTGGCTAATCCTTCCAGCAATTATAACAACTATAGAACAATTGAACACGCCCTTTTGCTTTCACATATAAACCGTCACTCTCCACTGTAATCCTCACTTTTACTTTACATCCTGAAGAGGGTCGATGTTATTGACCGAAATTTAGTGTGATCTATTCATATTTCCTGTGTTTCTTTTATGGGCCTTTTGAAAAAACATGTTAAACTGTTCGATTACAGTTATAAGTAAGACATATATATATATATATATATATATGCGTGTGTGTGTGTTATATAACGTATATTTATTGACGTAGAAACTTACTAAATAAGAATATGTTCATGTTACACTATCTACAAACGTTAATCGTAGCCAATGTTTAAATGAACGTCGTGGTTGCAAACGTTGAAAATTAAATAGATATGAATATGTTTATTTTACACTATCTACAAACGTTGATCGTAACAAACGTTCAAATGAGCATCGTGCTTGCAAACGTTGAAAACTAAGTAAATAGGAATATGTTCATGTCACACTATCTACAAACGTTGAAATCTAAATAAGAATGTGATTATGTTACAATGTCTACAAACGTTGATATTAGCAAACGTTTTAAATGATCGTCCTCGCTTACAGACGTTGAAAAACTAACTAAATATGAGTATATTCATTTTACGCTATCTACAAACGTTGATATTAGCAAACATTTAAGTGAGCACCGTGCTTGCAATCGTTGAAATCTAAATACAAATATGTCCATGTTATACTATCTACAAACATTGATATTAGCAAACGTTTGAGTAAATACCAGTATGTTCATGTTACACTACCTACAAACATTGATATTAGCAAACGTTCAAGTGAACATCACGCTTTCAAACGCTGAAAACTAAGTAAATACCAGTATGTTCATGTTATAATATCTACAAACATTGATATTAGCAAACGTTCAAGTGAACATCTTGCTTGCAATCGTTGAAATCTAAATAGAAATATGTTCATGTTACACTATCTACAAACATTGATATTAGCAAACGTTCAAGTGAACATCGCGCTTGCAAACGCTGAAAACTAAGTAAATAACAATATGTTCATATAACATGTCAGCAACACAGCCTGCGCAAATCACACCCGTCATCAAAGTCTTTATAAACTAACAAACAATTTGCGTTCAAATCGATAGCACGTCACTCGTCCCACTCCGACGTCAGTAATCAACATTTTGTGCAACAATTATCGCCGACAATAATCAAGTGGCGATGTTGACAGTTATTGCAATAAGCACATTCAATGCACACCCCAATTAAAAGCCTCTCTGGATATTCATTTTGGCATTTAAATAGAAACTCAAACTTAATTACAGTGATTTTATGCTTTTATAATTTGCCGTAATTGCGTGAATAAATTAACGGGTAGATTAATTCAATCAAAATCTACAAACATTTTAAATGAAAATGAATCTGAGATGAAGATTTAAAGATGATTTACAAGAATCGAAAATGTGGAAAAGAATTATTAAAAGAAAATGGAAGTCGTTCATAAGCATAGAAAATGGGATCCGTAGGAGGGGAGATAAAGTAAAATAGAATGATCATCCACTTTTTTTAAATTCTTTACTTAAATCCGAATATGAACTGAGAGATAGGCCTAAAATTCTGTTTCAACCTAGAAGTAAAATAGAATGGTCATGGGTAGATGAATCCTACGATTGATTGATTGATTTGTTGACTGATCCATAGTGAACATAATACTTTTGAATCACCTAAATTAGGTTGAAAAGGAAATTCTATAGAATATATGAAAGATATTAGAGGAAATATAACTTTCAATCAACGTAATCTTGAATTTTCTTGAATAACTTTTTTTTTTTTAAATCTGAATATATGAGAGATAGACCTAAATATTCTGTTCCAAACTAAAGTAAGTTCTTATAAACATACTTTACTTGAATTCAGAGAAAAAAAATTGCTATAAAAAAAACTAATTATAATGATATATGTGATGTTGAAACGCCAGGTCAAGTAAATACAGATAAATAACGTTTTTTCTTTAATATAAAAACCAAGTTTTATATAAATATATATATATGTATATATATATATATATATATACAGTATATATATATATATATATATATGTATATATATATATATATATATATATACAGTATATATATATATATATATATACATGTATATATATATGTATATATATGTATATATATGTATGTACATATACACATATATATATATGTATATATATATACTAGTTTATATTCGCTTATATTGTCAGCTTCCCGCCAGAACAGGCCTTTTCCCCAAAAGATGCCCCTTTAATTTTGTTCAAAGGTCGCTCATGAATGGCAAAGATAAGAGATAGTGACAAAGCTCTAGCAGGACAATGAACTAGAACCGGGCCATATATATCAGCGCCCAAACCCCTCTCCACCCAAGGTAGGACCAAGGAGGGCGAAGCAACGGCTGCTGATGACTCAGCAGATAGATCTATAGTCTCCCAAACCCCCAAATCCTTAGCTCACAAGGATGGTGAGGTCGCAGCGACCAAATTAACTAACGATTTTGAGAGGGACTCGAACCCCAGTCTGGCAATCACCAGTCAGGAATGTTACCACATAGGCCACCACAACTCTTTAGTACCGTAATGAGACGTTTCATCTTAAACATAGAAAACACACACACACACACACACACTTGGTCGATATGCCCTATTCACTAAAAATACAAAAAAAAAATAAAAACTTTAATCAAGAATTATTTCACAAACAAGAATATACAATAAACCACTAGCTCAATTATTCATATTTACCATAATTGATGAAAACTAACCTTAATCTTCATCATTCCGAGTATTTTCTCTTAAATCGACAAAACACTTCAAACTCTATTATCAAAAATTTTTAACAAATATAAATGCAAAAAAAAAAAAAATTAAGAAAACCAGGAGCGTAATTTCATTTCAAATAACAGATCAATAACAGCAATATCTTGAATATCCAACTCCTAAATTAATTCTTTTTTTGGGGGGGGCTTATATAACATTAGCAGTAAAACAATTAATAATAATAATAATAATAATAATAATAATAATAATAATAATAATAATAATAAAAATAACAAACACAACAACAACAATAATAATACTAACAATGATAATAATAATAATGACAACAACAACAACAACAACAACAAAACAACAATAACAACAACAACCACAACAACAATAATAATAATAATAATAATAATAATAATAATAATAATAATAATATTAACAATAATAATAATAACAACTTGGGCCATATTTTTCTTGCCACAACTCTTCCAAATACAATAACTAAATAGGAATAAAAATATCAATCAAAACTAAGATCCATCCCCTACAGAATCTCACACACAACAGGTATTAATATCACAGCACACCCAACAATAAAAAATAATAACAACAACAAAAAATAATACCAACAATGATAAAAAAAAAATGGCGCATACCCACATCACATTTTACGTCACGCCGCATGTTTTAATGGAGGAGCATTTCCCTTTTAAACGCGTTCCATAACGTTCCTCCATATCTGCGGTTTCTGATTATAAAAAAAAATAAATCCTGCATTCATTAAATCCACGCCACCGTAACCAAGCCCCCCCACCCCCACCCCCACCCTCTCTCTCTCTCTCTCTCTCCTCTCTCTCTCTCTCTCTCTCGTTCGTTCCGACGAGATGACTTATTCGCAATCCACAACCCCGACATAGAAGACGCCGGGCTCCACAAATCGGTGGGGAGGGATAACCAACTCAAAAATTGTGGCCCTTAAAGTGGAGAGAGAGAGAGACAGAGACAGAGACAGACAGAGAGAGAGAGAGACAGAGAGAGAGAGAGACAGAGAGAGAGAGAGGAGAGAGGAGAGAGAGAGAGAGAGAGAGATGGCACATCCGAGAAAGGATCTTTTATTACATTGATATCTATTTGTCTCAGATGTATATATATATATATATATATACACATACACACATACACACACAAACATATATGCATATACATATATATATATTTTATATACATATACTGTATATATATGTGTGTATGTGTGCACATATATGTATATATATGTGTATATATAATATATATATATATGTGTGTGTGTGTGTGTGTATGTGTGTACGTGTGCATATATACATAAATTATATATGTATTATATATATATATATTTATATTTTTGTATATATATACATATATATATATATATATATACATACACACACAAACATATATACATATACATATATATATTTTATATACATATACTGTATATATATGTGTGTGTATGTGTGCACATATATATATATATATATATATACATAAATAAATATATATATATATATATATATATCCCACGTTATATGCCCCCAAAATATTACCATGAATATCAAGTAGCTGGCCGATGCAGTAAAATACATGAACAGAGATCAACTACAGAAACAGGTAGACATATAAACGGAAATATGATAGCAAAGTCACGTCGTTCATACGAACAGAGTCTAACTCAGAGAGAGAGAGAGAGAGAGAGAGAGAGAGAGAGAGAGAAAGCTACATGTATATGTATATGAACTCCGTACATAAACACCCATGAATATGGAAAGGGGCGCCCGTCAAACTCGCGGCCAGAAAATGCCTCAACAGACAGATACAGACTTGGATACAGACAGAAACCAAATGACAGGAGACGGGGAGGAAAAAGATCCTAGGCTGGATGTAATGTACCTGTTATGATTGTTGACTTGCTGGGGGAGGGATATAATTTATGGCCCTCATACGTACGCCATTAATCAGACTGATGTTCCCTATGCCAACTAAGGGATATTTATTGGCTGGATGGAGGCCAAGAAAGTAGGGAAGCTACAAGTAAGGTAATCATCGTGAGAGAGAGAGAGAGAGAGAGAGAGAGAGAGAGAGAGAGGATGGCAGTTTTATTTATGCCAATTTTGTTAGGAAAGAGAGAAAAAGAGAGAGAGACTGTTTTTGGTTATGCAAATGTTGTTGAGAGAGAGAGAGAGAGAGAGAGAGAGAGAGAGGTTGTTTTAGTCATGCCGACGTTGCAGAGAGAGAGAGTGAGAGAGAGAGAAAGGTTGTTTTAGTTAGGACAACGTTGTTGAGAGAGAGAGAGAGAGAGAGAGAGAGAGAGGTTGTTTTAGTTATGCCGACGTTGTTGAGAGAGAGAGAGGTTGTTTTAGTTATGCCGACGTTGTTGAGGAGAGAGAGAGAGAGAGAGAGAGAGAGAGAGGTCGTGCGATGTATAGTTATCTAAAGAAAACATTAATATTTCTTGAGCTATAATACCACATCTTTAATCTACAAAAATGATCGAAGAACATATTGTACATCATAAGATTACTTCGTGACATCACTAATATAGTCTCAGAATTCAGAATAATATGATAGCCTCTAATAAAAGGATATTGGAGTTAAATGGCAGAAGAGTATTTAGAAACGAAACTATAAGAGAAAGTACCCGAGTGCCATAAGTGGATGAGATCATGGTGAGGGGTAGATGGAGATGGTTTGGGCATGATCTTCTCACTCCCCAAGAGAGATTAGTTCACCAAACTTTCAATTGGGCTCCACAAGGCACTAGAAGAGTTGGAAGACCCAGGCCTCCATGGCTGAGGACTATGAAGCGTGAAGTAGAAGAAGATGAATGATGAAGTATTGAATTAAAAGGGCAAGATAGAGACGACTGGCGAAGTCTACCAAAGGCCCTTTACGTCAATAAGCGTAGGAAGAGATGATGATGATGATGATGATGATGACAATGATGATTTAGCAAAATATTATGATGCAATTGAGCTTGAGTAATGAAAACATCCATAAATATACTAGCTCAAATATTTTTACTTTATACAGAAAATGTATTTTCCTTCAAAATTCAATAAATTCCATACAAATGTTGTTCTCATATATTCTGTTTTATGCAAAACTAACGCAAAAATGAGTAATTTACTTAAAAGTCCATTTTCTTTTTAAATTCATTTAATGCTATTCAAATATTATTCTGGTAACATACATCATATATATTGTGTTCTCTCCGAAACTAAAGTAAAAATAAAGTTATTTATGAAAAATTTAGTTTTCTTTATAAATTAATTCAAAGGACATAAAAAGGTTATTCTGGAGACACAACTTGTGTGTGTATATATATATATATATATATTCATTTATTATACATAATATATATGCAATATAAATATATATACAATATATATATATATATGTATATATATATATATATATATATGTATGTATATGTATATATATATATATATATATATATAATATGTGTGTATCTGTTTTCTCCAAAACTGAAGCCAAAAACAAGGTATTTACTCAAAATTCCACTAATACCGCGCAATGTTTTTGCTGAATAGATACAATAAATATCGTCTAATTTTGTCTTTTGCAAAAACAACTGTTGCTGAAATTTCGCAACACTTCAATTCACAGGAATTTACTGAAACTCTTCATTTCTGGAATTACACAATTCCAACTAGACTTTATTGCCGCTTACTTATAAAGAAACACTATTCTATAACAAAAACTCATATCAATTTCCAATTTCTATAAAAAAAATATTCTGGATACAATCTCTTCAATAAACTACCAGTACTGTATTTTTCTATATCTAAATTTATTCTAATGCCTAATATCTATTTCCAATTCATATAAAAATATACTTTGAATGAAATTCATTCAATAAACTATCATTACAGTATTTTTCTATTACTAAATTTATTCTAAAAACCTATTATCAATTTCCAATTTCTTAAAAAAAAATACGCTGAATACAATGTCTTCAATAACCTATCAGTACTGTATTTTTCTATTTCTAAATATATTCTTTGAGTTTCGATACGATTCAGGAAACCTCTTCTCGTAATCATTCTAAATCAATAAATGTTATGAATAAAAAAGAAATTCAGCAGATTTTATAACATTCAACATCAAACATATTATGTTCACTTATGTGGACGATTAAAAAAGGACTTCGATTTTAATAGCTTTTACTTAAATGCTCTTTCAATATCAAAAGCCAGCATATAATATCTAAAAAGAATAGTTATACTCGAAAGTAAGTCGTTGGCGTCAGTGATATTACTACACTTGTAAAGTGATACGCAACAGAAAAGTAACACTGGCTTAAACACTACTATTATAAGTTACTTGATGAAAGGTTGAATGGGGAATTGAAGAAAAGTAACCACTGACTAAACTACTCCTACTATAAGTTACTTCACGAAACCTTAATGGGAAATCGAAAAAAGCAACACTGGCTAAACCACTCCTACTATAAGTTACTTAACGAAAGCTGAAAGAGGAATAAAAAATTAATCGGCAAGGAATGCATTGAGCTCTACCAAAGCCGACGCCCGTTCGAATCTAACTAGAAAATGCAAATTATTCCATTTTTTGGTCGTATTTCCTTTTTCGGGGAGAAGAGTGTTCAACTGAAACTATATATATATATATATATATATATATATACACATACACCTTTCTGAGTGGAGATACCTTAACGTTGTGAAAGGGTTAGTGAATCGCCATAATCAGCAAAGCTGTACTAGTCAGGGCCATCCATACCAGGTTGATTTGCTGTGAGCGATCAAAGAAAAATCTCCCACCATCACCAATCCGCACTGGAGAGAGAGGTGATGAAACTAGCCAAACTCCAGACATGGAAGAAGACATGTCTCAGATTTTTTATCCTGCAGTGGACTAGAATCTGTCTGTATTTTTTGTATCACACATATATATATATATATATATATACATATATATATATATATATATACACATGTATATGTGTGTATATATATGTGCATATATATACATATATATATATATATATATATATAAATAGATAGATAGATAGATAGATAGATATGAAACAAAAAAGGAAGACTCGCCTGATCTAAAATGTAATATTCCATTGATTTCAACCTCTCTGATCCAGTAATTTTACCACAGAAATCCGGAGGATTTCCAGGCTTTACTCAAAGGTAGAGAGAGAGAGAGAGAGAGAGAGAGAGAGAGAGAGAGAGAGATGTATAGGGGGATTGTAGGTAAGGACAGAGTTCCAAGAAAAAGGGTATTTGAAAAGGAAATTGAATTCAGGACTACGATCAAGTTTGTGTTCTAAAGTGTTGAGCTTCAGCAGAGTTTTTTCAACAAAGGCGAATTCTATTTTGTGAAAAAGTGGGGATTTATTATTCACCTTTATATCTATTTTCAACATTGCTTAAGTGATGGCTCTTAATTAAAATCTGTATTAATTCAGTAATTTAAATTCTAACGGATTTAGAAAGAATCTTCAGCCAACTATAGTCAATTCTTTTTAGAGAGGCAGATTTGCACAGACTCGCAGGGGGTGCCCTTTTAGCTTGGAAAAGTTTTTTGATCGCTGATTGGTTGGATAAGATGACTCTAACCAACCAGCGATCAGGAAACTTTTCCGACCTAAAAAGGGCACCGCTGCGAGTCGGTGCAAATGCGTCTCATTATAAAAAATTGAGTTTAGTAAAGCTTTAAAACTTTATTGCCTAAAATAATCTTTCATCTTTTTTTTACATGGTGGAGCACGTTACCTTGTTTGGTGCATTATTACCATTATTTCTATTATCATTACTAGCTAAGCTACAACCCTAGTTGGAAAAGCAAGATGCTATAAGCTCAAGGGTCCCAACAGGGAAATATAGCCCAGTGAGAAAAGGAAATAAGGAAATAAATAAAAGATATAAGAAGTAATGAAAATTAAAAATAAAATATTGTCAAACATTAAGGAAATATTTTGTACATTCCCATCAAAGAAATGGTTTTACACACCCCCATTCATATAGTTTTTGCAACATACCCATCTAAGAAATATTTTTACACTTCTCATCAAAGAAATATTTTTGCACATTCCCATCAAAGATATAGTTTTACACGTCCCATTCAAATAGTTCTTGCACATAGCCATCAAAGAAATAACTTTACACTTCTCGTAAAAGAAATATTTTTGCACATTCCCATCAGAAAAATAGTTTTACACACCCCAATTCAAACAGTTCTTGCCCATACCCATCAAAGAAATATCTTTACACTTCTCGTAAAAGAAATATTTTTGCAAATTCCCATCAGAAAAATAGTTTTACACACCCCATTCAAACAGTTCTTGCACATACCCATCAAAGAAATTTTTTACACATATCATCAAAGAAATATATTTGTACATTCCCATTAAAAAAAATAGGTTTTGTTTTTTCCCCATTCAAATAGTTGTTGCACATACCCCTGAAAGAAATATTTTTACACATCTCATCAAAGAAATTATCTTGTTTTTTCCCAATCGAAGAAATAGTTTTACACACCCCATCCAAGAAATAGAATTTGCACATACCCATCAAAGAAATAGTCTTGCACATCCCATTAGAAATATTTTTACGAATCCCATCCAAGAAATAATTTACGCACAGAACCATAAAAAGAATAGTTTTGCACATTCCCATCAAAGAAATGACTTTTGTACATCCCCATCACAATAGTCTTTGAACATCCTATCAAAACATATTTTTTCACATTCCCATCATATAGTTTTTGCACATACCATCACATTTAAATAGTTCTTCCACATACTAATGAAAAAAAAATAGTTATTGCACATCCCCATCAAAGCAATAATATTTTGCTAACCTCATCAATAGAAATAGTTTTTGCACATCCAACCAAAGAAATAGTTTTTGCACATCCAACCAACGAAATAGTTTTTGCACATTCAACCAAATAAATGTTTTTTGCACATCCCACCAAACAACCTTTTTTTTGCATATCCTAATAAGAGAAATAGTTTTAGCATATCCTCATCAAAAATAGTTCTTGCATATCACCATAAAAAATGGTATTTGTACTTCCCATCAAAGAAATAGTTTTTGCAAAACAAAAAATAAAGGCAATGGAATAATAAAAGCATATCATGAAGGTGTCAAATAATTACAATTTTTCCCATAAATATAAAAAAAATGGTTAAAACACAACAAAAAGTTTTGCAAAAAAAAAAAAAAAAAAAAAGGAAAAAAAAAAGGTAATGGAATAATATAAGTATATTATGAAAGTGTCAAATACTTGAAATAATAAAAGTATGTCATGAAAGTGTCAAATGCTTCATTATTTTCCCATAAATAACAAAAAAATTAGTCAAACTCGAAAAAAAAATGAAGGCAATCAAATAATAAAAGCATATCATGAAAGTGTCAAATACTTAAAATTTCACTCATAATAAAAAAAAATAGTTAAACAAACCACAAAAAAGCCTTTCCAAAAGAAAAAAAGGCAATGGAATAATAAAAATATATCATGAAACTGTCAAATACTTACAATTATTCCCCTTAAAAAAAAAAAAAAAAAAAAAAAAAAAAAAAAAAACAGGGCAGAATTAAAAAGTCTCACGAAACAAGAAGTAACTTTTTCTCGTAACGACGTTTGAAGACTTCAACGGGGAAGCTAAGAAACTTGCTCAATCTTATTACCACCACTTATTTGCAAAATCTGCCCTTTGAAACATTTGGCTTCTTGCGTAAGGTTGAAGAGACGCTCTTCCGTTCGGATTCTCTCTCTCTCTCTCTCTCTCTCTCTCTCTCTCTCTCTCTCTCTCTCTCTCTCTCTCTCTCTCTCTCTCTCTCTCTCTACGCCAATTAATACATGTTAAGGTCGAAGATATATACTGTATATATATATATATATATATATATATATATTATATATATAATATATATATATACATATATATATATATATATATATATATATATTATATATATAAAATATATATATATATATATATAATATATATTATATATATATATATATATTATATATATATATATATATATACACACACCTTCGACCTTAACATGTATTAATTGGCGTGGATTTTCAAACACTCAGGTATAAACCAAGTTTGAAGTCTCTATGACAACGATGTCCAAACTTATGGTAGATTACGTGAATTGAACATTTTGCTTGACCTTTGACCTTGACCTTCCAAAATTTAATAAAATTGTGGCCAGGAAGCTGTTCACAAACGACAAATATACAAACAAACAAACAAACACATAACCTCCTTCCAACTTCGTAACATTAAAATTTTATAAGAATCCCAGGTATCCAACATAACCTCCTTCCAACTTCGTAACATTAAAATTTTATAAGAATCCCAGGTATCCAACATAACCTCCTTCCAACTTCGTAACATTAAAATTTTATAAGAATCCCAGGTATCCAACATAACCTCCTTCCAACTTCGTAACATTAAAATTTTATAAGAATCCCAGGTATCCAGTGGTACCTCAAAACACTATAATACACTAAGTAAATGTCTAAGAGCATAGTTATTTCCTAAAGTCACTCCCCAGAGTCATTTCCCATCGCATTACAGCATCCATCCCCTACAGAGTAAGTGTCTCCTCTGCATTATTCCGAGATCCTTTTTCATGTCCGTAGCATAATGGCATCTGCGACTCTAAAGGCATCACATGGGACCTCATGAGTTTCTCATTGTGTTTGGAGACATTTGCATTCTCGCTTTTTCGAGTCTTTACAGATAATGAAATTTGGAGCAATTTATTAGAATGCAATAATCGATATCTGGTAAGCAATGCCTTGAAGTATTCTGTTTTGATGATGAGAGAGAGAGAGAGAGAGAGAGAGAGAGAGAGAGAGAGAGAGAGAGAGAGAGAGAGAGAGAGAGAGAGAGAAATAGTTTTAGCAAATGTATTTGAAATGCAGCAATCACATAACCCCCTTCAGAGTCAATTCAGAATTAATCTCTATAGATTACATGAAAAATGACTAACATATAAAGATTCTCTTTATATATCAACAGTTGCAGGGTTACATCTAAAATATATTCGGGTTCTTAAAAGAAAAATAAACTGCCACTTTCTAAAACTCTAAAACTAGCCCAGTACTTGCACCAGGAATCTATACTAGGCACCTTTAATACCTTGCAAAAGTTACAAGCAAGAGCCGGAGCTGGAATACATTATTTCCAATAGCCAACAAAAGATACATGCATTGGACAACACCTTCAATCTCTTGGAAAAGTTACAAGCAAGAGCCCGGGCTGGAAAACATTGTTTTAAACAAAAGATACAAGCATTGAAGAAGACCTTCAATCCCTTACAAAAGTTACAAGCAAGACCCCAGGCTGGAAAACATTGTTTTAAAACAAAAGATACAAGCATTGAAGAAGACCTTCAATCCCTTACAAAAGTTACAAGCATGAGCCCGGGCTGGAAAACATTGTTTTAAACAAAAGATACAAGCATTGAAGAAGACCTTCAATCCCTTACAAAAGTTACAAGCAAGACCCCAGGCTGGAAAACATTGTTTTAAACAAAAGATACAAGCATTGAAGAAGACCTTCAATCCCTTACAAAAGTTACAAGCATGAGCCCGGGCTGGAAAACATTGTTTTAAACAAAAGATACAAGCATTGAAGAAGACCTTCAATCCCTTACAAAAGTTACAAGCAAGAGCCCAGGCTGGAAAACATTGTTTTAAACAAAAGATACAAGCATTGAAGAAGACCTTCAATCCCTTATAAAAGTTACAAGCAAGAGCCCAGGCTGGAAAACATTGTTTTAAACAAAAGATACAAGCATTGAAGAAGACCTTCAATCCCTTACAAAAGTTACAAGCAAGACCCCAGGCTGGAAAACATTGTTTTAAACAAAAGATACAAGCATTGAAGAAGACCTTCAATCCCTTACAAAAGTTACAAGCAAGAGCCCAGGCTGGAAAACATTGTTTTAAACAAAAGATACAAGCATTGAAGAAGACCTTCAATCCCTTACAAAAGTTACAAGCAAGACCCCAGGCTGGAAAACATTGTTTTAAA